>NW_026028480.1:355638-375689 GCF_019186545.1 Solanum stenotomum | reverse complement strand
TTAACCCCCACCCCCACTTGATAATTGATTCGTTTAAAAATGACATATACATCCTTCAATTAAAACACATAAGTATGATTGTCTTTTTATTGGCAAATGGGCCAAATAGACACAAGGTGGGCTTCTAATGGGCCCAACACGCCTTGGGTGTTGGGTCGACTTAGTTCAAAATGCGCTAAATCAGGGATTTGGTTTCGCTCTACGCTAGTTGACTAAGAGTGGCTTTGAAAGACCGGGAACCCAAGTGGACAACTTAGGCTGGAATTCACGACAACCATTTGACGCATGACGTACCAATAAATCGCCGATCCTTCCGAAAAAGGTTTGAGTATAAGAAGTTCGGCTGCGATTATGCAGAAACCGTCCTTAATATACTATACATACAATAGGAAGATGCCATGAAATGCAATGACAGTTATAGCAGTTTAAGCACTTTAAGCACAAATAAACAATTCAACAGTTAATATCAATTAGTCAAATAAGTCAAATCTTATGGTTAGAACTTAATTAAATCCCCAGCAGAAGTCGTCATTTCTGTTTTATTTAAAATATATAGAAAAGGGAAAAATGACTTAGTTTTCGAAAAACCGATTAAACTTATGGTTTAAGAGAAATCGGGTTTCCAAAAGGACAGAGTCGCCACTTAATTTTTAGTAAAAATCAAGAAAAATATAAGGTTTTTCAAAAGATTTAAAACAGATAAAATCAATTGAAAAGGGTTCGAAGTTCAATGTACATTCCGAGAAGGTGTTAGGCCCTCGGAATGCCCGCTAACTTGCGGTTGACCGGCGATTTGACTAAAAGTGATTTTTTGACTAACTTTGAAATTTTAACTAAATAAAAGAACTCATTTATATTAACTATATATACATTTTTTTTGAAATTTTAACTTAGTAAAAGAACTAATTTATATTAACTATATATTTTTATTTTTATTTTTTTTGAAAATGACTTAGTAAGAAAACTAATTTATTTTAACTTATTTATTTATTACCATTTATTATTTTTATCACTTTATTTATTTAAGAGGGAATGAACTAAAGGGGAATTTTCAAAAGGGGAAATAACTTAAGTGACAAGACAAATAAAATTAAAGCTAAGTATAAAACAAAAATACTTTAATTTATATATATGAAATGGCCATCTTGAGGATTTTAATTAAATTAAACCATAAGAAATAAAGATGTTAGTTGATATAATAACAAATAATAAGAGCAAGAAATCTAAAACTAAAGTTTGCTTCCAAACAACAATGGACTTTGGCCCATTTTCGCCTCCTTTTTACCCTTGAAATTCTGTGTATACGTTTAGCGTATACCACTGTATATGGGCTGTATTTTGGTCCCTTTTCGTGTATATTGGTCTGTATACCAAGTGTATACAGCCTTCTCCAACTCCTGCAACCTGTATTTCCATTTTTAGCCTTGTATTCACTGTCCTTTCCATGTATACTTGTGTATACACTTGTATACATCAGGTATACTGCCCTCTTTGGGCTTTTTGGGATCTGAAAATTGAGTTTCCAGCCCTTGGCGTTTCATATTCTGCCCTGTACGTCCAATAAACTGGCTGACTCGATGATGAAAAGATATTTGAGCCTTCATGGCTCGATTCGGGGATGCAAAGGGAAGGGAGTCCATCGTGGACTCGGAAGCGGTTCATTCATACACAACAAAAGATAAAAATTAGTATTCTGATCAAATAGAACAAATGAAACGCAACTTAATCAATATAAAAGCTATTTAGGAAACTCAAAAAAAACCAAGATGCAACTAAACTCAACTAGTAGACTAAAATAACACACGAATCTTAAGGAAAACAAAAGCAAACTAACTTAACCAATTACAAGACTTAACAAACTAAATCTTAACACCTAACAGTAACGGGAGTGTATGTTTGAATAAACGGAATTGGGGTCATTCAAGAAGACAACAAGATAGATCATATTGTGGGGAAGAGATGGCCAACAACCAACGACAAGCAATAGTAGCCTCAAAAAGATGAGAAAGGGAGCATGCTACATCATTACTAAATAATATGTTTCACACACTAATCAAACTAACTCTACAAATGGAATCAAACGATACTAATCCATTATGCCAGAGGGCAGAATTTTAAAAGAAAAGAAGAAAAAAATAACAGCTTGCCAAGACATTTTAGAAGAAGTTATTGTCACATTCAAACAACTAAACATGGCAAATGTATTACTAAGCAGTAACCACCAGCTGTGCTAAATACACATCACACTTCGAGATTCAAGTTGGGATAAGAATATAATTTTGAATGCTTGACATTCCGGACAGCAACCTACTGCTGAACTTAATCTTCCTATTTGGCAAAGAAAATGAGAAGGAAAACAAAAGTATATCCCCTCAAGAAAGCTACTACTAAGAAACCTATAAACTAACACATAAGCAAGAAGGAAATCTTTGAAATAAAAGGGCATGGAGGAGTTAAAACGAGAGCTACTAGTTCATAAAGGTAAGATGGAACGCATAATGACACAATACAAAAGAAAAGGGTCTCATACTCTTTAGGTAGGCAGAAACTAGGCCATTTAGATGATTGTCTTATCCAAACTCAACAAAATACTACAGATAAGTACGCGTGCTCCCAACGACTAGAAAATTCTTTTTCACATTCGATTAAACCCAGCATGAGAAAACATGACATAAGAGAAGCAAATCACGAAGAAATCATGACTAAGCCAGAAGAACCCGAACATGCTCGCAAATAATGCCAAACCAACTCCGACAGAATTTACACACACATATTATTCATACCGAAAGAAAAGATATCATTAGCTAAAATCCGCTAACCAAGTTCTAACATATGGAGGCCAAAATAGAGTTAACACATGAATGAGAATACAAGACATAACCCATAACACACCGTAAACAGAACAACCTAGAAGAAATTGGATTTTAATGAACCCAAGAAAGAATTTTACCTTGTTCAAGGCAGCGAACGGGATACGAGCTAGTGATGAAGCTTCCAAACCACAAACAAAGACTCCGATAAACTCCCGTAAGCCAAGAACACACAAGAGAACTAAGCAAAGTGTGTATTCTGAATCTATGTGATTAAGTATTTGAATACAACTCTCTAGCTAACAATTTTTATTGTATTTTCGTCCCTAATCGTAGTCCCCCCTCCTAACAGTGAATAATATGCCACATATATAGAAGGAAAATTCAGGTTCCGAAATGGGGGGAAACGGATAGAAATTCCAAATTCAAAAATTGAATTCCTTTACCAATTTGGACGAGCACCTTTTCCTTGAGACTTTGGTTCATTCTGAAAGGGGAAAGGAGACAGACGCATGCCTCTGTCTTGCTGTTGCGACATTAATGGGGATAGGGACGTCGGAGGAAGAAGACAACGAAGTCGCTGTCCTCTCTTGTTACTGTCGCTGGACCGAATTTTTGGGCTTGATTTGCTCGCGATTTGGATCAAAAAATCTGCTGGGTTTGCGTTTCTGGGAAGAAGACGCTGTACAGGGGTCTTTAGTACAAGTATTGTTGTTTGTATGTGTTATTGTTTTTTGAATTTGAGGAATTTAAAAGGGTGGGCCAGATCAGGGAATTAGAATTGGGCCTGGATTGATGAATTGGAATGGGAAATGGGCTGTGAATATTGAAGTGGGGCGCTGGAATTGGAAATGAGGAATTGTTGGTCAATTTGACTTAAGCACATAGCCACGTTAATTGCAATTTCGACCAAATTGAGGTAATTAATTAATTCGGCTAGAGTTTAAGTGAAATGAATAAATATAACTAGTTAACGAGCTTCTTAATTCTAACGAAATAAAATAATTAGCACAATGAACTAATGACTAAAAATATAAATTGCTAATTTAGACAAAATTAATTTAATAAAGTATTTAAGTAAAACAAAAATCTTTTTGAGACCCTTTTCGAATATTTATAAAAAATGCACCAATTATATACGTAACACATATATTATTTAAAATTTATAAATAAGTGATAAACTATTTAAAATGACTTGAAATATTTTTATCTTATTTTATTTATTTATTTATTATTATTATTATAAATTTTCTAAAACTAATTATTCAAAATCGTTTGAAATTAAAAAGCTCGATGATTAATCTATATTGTGGCGGTCCAAAATTGGGTGTCAACAGCATCGAGACTAATGGAGCGCAATAAATAATCTAGGACGGAATTGAGAAATATATATATATTATTTATATTATAAGTGGGAAGTCTCTATGTCAAAAGTTGAATTACAAAAATGTCCTTATAATATCATAATCTTTATGGACAAAAATGTAAATATACATTAAAAATAAATAAAAACTATTGTATTATCTATTAAACACTATTATTACATATTTATGAACAAAAATATAAATACACATTAATTATAATAAATATCATAATATATTTATAATAGTAATATTAATATTCTAAAAATGGAGAACTCACAATCTATGACATGAATTAATATAGATATAATGAATATTTGTACAATTGGATGATATCCTATATTAAATGACAAAAGGAAATCAAAAGTTTTGCAACAGTTAAAATGACCCTTAAGTGTACCTCAGTTACTCCTACCGTGCAAAGGTATAAAATTTTTCAGATGAATTATATTCATAACATTATATTAAATGCTAAGTAATTGCTTCAATAAATACTTACTATGGAAGCTTGCAATAGTTGTACTTTTGATTTTCTTCTGTCATAATTAGCACAAACTAATGATGAATTATATACTTGGTAAATTAATATTATATTAAATGCTAAGTAATTGCTTCAATAAATACTTACTATGGAAGCTTGCAATAGTTGTACTTTTGATTTTCTTCTGTATACTTGATAAAATTAAATTATCTTATAATATATATATTAAAAGTGGGAACAAAAAAACTTAAAAGCTGAAATACCAAAAGAATCCTATAAAGTTGAGTTACTACAATAATATCATTATTAATTATTTCACTAAAAATGAATGAAAAAAAAGTTAAAAGTTGAAATACCAAAATAACCCTATAAAGTTGAGTTATTATTCATAAATAATAATTAATATCCATAATAGTAATGAATCAAAAGTTAGTTTACAATTTTATCCTTGGAGTAAAAAAAATCTTCATTTAAATAACTTTTGTTTACATAAGAAAATATAACAAAATTCATTACCTCCTCAAATTCAATGAATCCAAATACTATATTAATGCTTTCTGAAAATGTTTACCGCCATAATTTTATTTATCTCTTTCACCTTCTCCTTCACTACATGTTTAGAGGAACAAAAACGTTTGGTGAGGGTGAGGAAGGCATTGTGTAACATCAATTAATTATGGTCTGGTCACATGTGTATAGGTTCCCTAAATTATTTCACTCGTTAAAATTTCTTTCTTTTCATCTTCCATAGAGTCTTTTTACATTCTTCATTTATATTAATATTAAATTTCTTGATTTTTATTGGTTGTACATATGTGTAGTTTATCTTCTCCATGATATTTAGTCTGGTCAATCTTTTCATATTCTTTAAATACTCTATAAAGTGCATCATAAGGTGTGTTTGTCCCATTATTCCATTTGCCTTCTTTCGATTAGATTTCTCCTCCAAGAAGAGTCTACTTCAGGTAAATCTATTCCAATTGATTTAGCTACATATATTTACCACTTTTTGTATTATTGCTAAGCTAGCAGCATATTTAGTATAATATGTATTTCTGAAAAGCTTCTGTTGTAATAAAACTTAAATTCAGATAGAAGTAATTGATCCGTGAAATTCTTTGCATATTTGAACTTTGAAGTGTGGACATGGACTATGTTTGGAGCACACAGGTTCACATTTGAGTGTGTGTGTTTGTGTAGTTTAAAATTGTATGGAATATACGTGCTTTTGCACGTATCCAAGGACTAGTATTACTATAAGTGGGAACAAAAAAAGTTAAAAATTGAATTACAGTTTTACTCCTACTATAAATTAAAATGTTATAAAACATTTAACTATTAAATTTAAATATTAAATTGTATAATTTTAATTAACATGTTAATGACTTTTGTACTTCCTTAGATTAATTCCTAATTAAAATATCTAATTTAATAATATTTATCATCTCTAATCTATATGTATATAATAATAAATTAAAAATCCAAAAATCTCTACATAAATTAGTCGACTTTTCTTCTCATAACCGTTTTCGTAACTGTTCTCATAAATAATATAATTTATGTGGATAATTAAAGTATTATCCTTTAAGATAAATAAAGAAATTTAATAATTTAAAATGGTGCAAATCCACAGAATGGAGAGACACACATTATTGGTTTAGATATTCATATTCATACCTCATATCTAATTACTTATTCAATTTTTATACTTTTGATATCCATAACTCTCATCTTTTCATATCCATAACCTCTAAATATTTAATTTAAAACTTTATGATATCTTATGGTATTCCTTCATTTCTGTCTATATAAATTCATCTTTTTTATTTCATGAAACTCCTACCAAGGCTATCATTTTTATTCTATAGTTAAAGTAGTTAAAGTATATGAAGCAGACTCTTGAATTTTGATAGGAAATGGGAGAAAGAGTCGATAAGAACTCGGAAAATTATGTACTAATTTTGTGTTTGTTTTTCCATCTATATTATTACGATCAAAGTCTTAAGAAGTATGTATACATTGTATTTTTTTTCCTTCTCTATTTTTGTGTGTTTTTTCTCTATTTGACTTCTTAATTTAATTTTCTATGAATGCTTTATTGCCGTAAGTCTATATTCTTATTTGAGCACAAATTAGCCATTTGTGACTTAATTGAAAGTTTGCTACTATTAACCAAAGTTCAAAAGTTACAGTTGGTTGCTTAAAACAAATTAATTTAATTTGAAACATCAAAATATGCCCTTCATTTGGCGGTTTTTTTATTTATATTATTAAAGATTTATTTATAATTGGTTTATTATATTACTCATTACCTGCTCTTTACATATATATTTCCATAAAATTTTAGTCATTCTAACATATCTATAAAAATCACATGGAACACACGTGCGCTTTCTCTATATATATATATGTTGATGGGTAGGTAGCACACATGCGGTTCACATTCCCAGCTTGAAACTTCCTCATGAATTGATATTTCTAATTATTTTTTTCTTTGTAGAATGTGTTACTTGCAGGATCAGACACTAGTGCCGCTGCAGTAATATGGACAATGACAGCCTTGATGAAGAATCCAAAAGCTATGAAAAAAGTTCAAGAAGAAATGAGAAAATCATTCAAAAAGAAACGCGACATATTGAATGAAGACGATATCCAAAATCTTCCCTATTTCAAAGCAGTGATAAAAGAGTCATTTAGATTGTATCCATCAGTTCCACTCCTAGTGCCAAGAGAATCAATGGAAAAATCCATACTAGAAGGGTATGAAATTCAACCAGGAACTATAATTCATGTTAATGCATGGGCTATTGCACGAGATCCTGAAATATGGGAAAATCCAGAAGAATTTATACCTGAGAGATTCTTGAATAGTGACATCGATTTCAAGGGACAAGACTTTGAGTTAATTCCATTTGGAGGAGGAAGAAGAGGATGTCCGGGGATTGCACTTGGAGTTGCATCGATGGAACTTGCGTTATCAAATCTTCTTTACGCGTTTGATTGGGAGTTGCCTTGTGGGATGAAAAAAGAGGATATTGACACAAATGTTAAGCCTGGAATTACCATGCATAAGAAAAATGACCTTTGCCTTATTCCTAAGAATTATCTATAGATTCATGTAGACTATCCTCAATAATGTATCTTGGGCGAGTTTTGTGAATTCAGTTGAATTCATTACTTTCTGCTCGAATTATGTATAACATAACATCTTCTTTCTTATTATTGCAAAATTCCATGCTTGCCCTGGCTGTATTATTATATTATATGACGAAAAGGTTAATTGGTCAAGAGAAAACAGGGGTATTTTGGGTACATGAAAGGCCATTACTCCCTTCGTCTCAATTTGTTTGTCTAGTTTTTTATTAGATACAAAATTTAAGAAAATAAAAAAGACTTTTGAATCTCGTAGTCTTGAATTAAAAATAGGCTTAATGTACCAAAATGTCTTTTAGTCTTATGGTTTCAAACATGTCAAAAAGGAAAATAAAACAAACAACGTGAAACATATATAAGGTATGTGACACTTTTCGCTTCTCTGTACTTATTGTAAAATTAAAAGAAAGGAGGAGGAGATCTAGAGAGCAGATAATAAGATAAGGTGGGGCATCTATGTAGCTTTGCACTTGTATGGAGTTCAAATACAAATTTCATAATTTCAGACACTAGAAAACTCAATTTATTTGCAAATCCAATTCATCATTAAGGTGAGGACTTTTAGCTTTTTGTTGTTCTACCATTTAATACCTACTCAAATTTTTACAAAATTCTCAAGATTTGTAAAACTTGTTTTAAATTCTCATGATGCAGGGGTGAATTTATAGATAAAAATTGGGGCACGTGAATCTGTGTTGTCTTCGTAAAACTAGGTATTTTATGTATATATGTAGACAAATGGTGCACTTGGTTGAAAGTTGAGTTATTTATCCTTTGAACTCTGCTAAAATCACAAACAAGATCATCGAACCATACTATCTGTTCTTGATTCAACGCACTTCCACTGTTCCACTGTTACACAAATTTCCAAGCCTTTCTTTTCTTCTTAAATAACTTAGAAGTTAACAAACGAGCCTTGACGTAACTGATAAAGTTGCTTTCAAGTGAGTAGGAGGTCATGGGTTCAAGCTTCGCAGCCTCTCGCAGAAATGCAGGGTAAGGCTGAGCATAATAGACCCTTGTGGTCCGGTCCTTCCTCAGACTCCGCTCATAGTGGAAGCTTAGTAAATGTTAAATTTATTGTAAATGAATTAGCAACAGTTAATTTATTGCCGCTAAAAGTTAATTTTATAGTAGAGCATAAGCATTAACATAGCTTAAAACAGTAGATATTGAAAGACATGAATAAAACTGTTCCTCTTAGTGAATTAATATTCGAAGAGTTGGTGACCTTGCAGGAATTTTGAACTTTATCTACAGAAAATGGCTCAAAATGAAATTGAAGAAATGTTAGATCACCTAAGAAGGATTAAAAATGGATGTGATCTACATGTTGACACGATTGATGAAATCGAGATTCTTGAAATGGAGCTAAGATTTTGGAGAACGTTTGTAAAGTATCATCATGTTCTTTTGCCTGATTCCTTAGTCAAACTCGTAAAGAATGCCAAATTGATTGTGAGAATGCTTCACAGGGTATTCGATGGAATTCCAGATGAATGTAAAATTAATGTTAATCTGGAACGACTAGTATCAGAGTTGCTGAAATTTACTGATGGTAATATTACCATTTTAAGGTATGATTATGAGTTGAATGATTCTGATCTGTCGGAATACATGGATTGCCTCGGAAAGAATCTAAATGATGTACTGATGTGCCTAGAAGAAATCCTTGGGATAAAACGATTTATAAAGCAACTCAAAATCATTCAAAAGAAAATGAGATTTTTGAGATACTTATATGCCACAGAGATAAATGGTTCCGTTGACCATGAGAAGCTGGAATGTTTGAAGACTCGAATTCAGTTCATGGCTAACAATGTGGGACAGTTTTGTCTGGATGTTTCGGTTTATGTTGCTGAGTTTGTAAATAATAATGATGAGGCTGAGGATGATATATTGAATAAACCTCCGTATCTGTTATGCCTGATTGTGCTCGTGGAGCTGGAAATGAAGAAGATTTTTCTTGGCAATCTAAAGGATTCAAAATTCGTTCAATCAAAAACTTTCAAGGACAAGAAACTACCAAAAGGATTTTCACATCATCTCTACAGTCTGCTGGTGTATCTCAGAAACATAAAGCTCGAGAACTTTCCTAATAATGTCTCTTCTTGAAATATTGATGTGGCAATAGAGATCTTGTTGGTTTTCCTTAATGCTGAAGTGTCATATCATGTTACTGATGGTAACTGGTTGAATGAGGTTATGGAAAAGGTTGGAGCTATTGCGGGTGATATTCTATATGTAACTCAAAAGCTTCTTCCGAGATCTATAAACAAAGATGACACTAGCAAAATAAATGTTTGCTCGATACAGATATTGGAGAAAACTAAAGATCTGAAGGCACAAGTGGAGACATACTACAAATCCTTAAAATTCACTACATCTCAGTACTTTCCGACTGTTGGTGGATTGAGTTTTCTGGATTCTCTTTTAAGGAAACTGAATGAATTGTCGAAATCTGAATCTGGTTTAGATTTCTTGAAGAAACCTCTTTTTGGTAATTTAGAGAAAGAGCTATCATCTCTTACATCGATTTTAGAAAAGGAGCTTTCAACTTTATCATCCATTTTCAAAGATGTCGCAGAGGTGCACCATGAACATGAAATTCTTAAAGATCTCCGGAGGCGTACTATCAATTTGGCATATGAAACTGAAGTTGCAATTGACTCTATACTTGTTCAGTATAATGTTTTTTGGCATATTTTTTGCTCACTTCATACAATCCTAAAAGAGATCAAACACATTAATGTGGAAGTGACTGAAATGTGGTCGGTGGACGTAGCTCTTAGACCTTGTTATGTGGTAGAATCATCTAAGTATCTGCCAACTCAACGTAGCAATCCTGCGAGTGTTGATGAGGAGATGTTTGGTTTTGAGATAATATCAGCAAAACTAATTCAGTATCTGACTCGAGGGACAAGTGAACTAGATGTCATCCCTATTGTTGGGATGGGGGGACAAGGTAAAACAACTTGTGCTAGAAAGTTGTATAATACTGACTACATTGTTTCTCGCTTCGATGTTCAAGCATGGTGCATCATTTCCCAAACATATCACCGGAGAGAGATATTACAAGATATTTTCAGTCAAGTTACCGGTTCCAAGGACAATGGAGATAAGGATGACATCCTCGCGGACAAGTTGAGGAAAAGCCTATTGGGAAAGAGATATCTCATTGTATTGGATGATATGTGGAACGGTACGGTATGGGATGACTTATGTCTTTGTTTCCCTGATGTCGAAAATAGAAGCAGAATTGTAGTAACAACTAGACTTGAGAAAGTCGGTGAACATGTCAAGCGTTATACTGATCTTTATTTCCTTCCGTTCCTCACACCAGATGACAGCTGCAAATTGTTGCAGAGAAGTGTTTTCGAAAAGGATGACTGTCCACGTAAACTACAAGATGTGAGTCAAGCAATCGCAGAAAAATGCAAAGGATTGCCTCTGGTGATTATCTTATTAGCTGGAATTATCAAAAGGAATAAGATGGAAGCCTCTTGGTGGCATGAGGTTAAAAATTCTCTGCTTTCCTATCTTGGTGAAGCTGAAGGATATGGTCTTTCGACTATGCAGTTAAGTTATGATAACTTACCGGATTTTTTAAAGCCGTGTCTTCTTTACATGGGGATGTTTTCGGAGGATGCAAGAATTCGAGTGTCTAAATTGATAAGTCTATGGATTGCGGAAGGGTTCATGCAGAACATTGAATCTGCTGAAGGTTATTTGATGGATCTCATTAGCAGTAACGTGGTAATGGTTTCAAGGAGAAGATACAATGGTAAAGTCAAAGTTTGCGAGGTTCATGATGTAGTGCTTCACTTTTGCTTGGAGAAGAGTAGAGAAGAAAATTTTATGCGGGCAGTGAAGGGACATTATAGCCAGCTTCAACCTTTTGAATGGAAGGAAAGTCGAGTGAGCGTTAGTTTCAGTAATGAGCTTTCCAAGTTTGTATCTCCGAGCACCAAAACACGGGAGCCTTTTCACCAACACTTGAGGTCGTTGATAACGACAAATGGATCAGTAATTGGTACTCATATTTTTAAAGTGGGACTTCTTAAGGTCTTGGATTTGAGTTCTCGTCGAATGCCTCATTTTTCGTCAGCTACATTGAAACCACTAATTCACCTGAAGTACCTCGCAGTTTCCACAAATGAATTCTATTGTCATCCAGAATCACATCTGCCCCATCTGGAAACTTTACTTGTGAGGAGTTTATCCAAGTTTACAGTGTTACCATCGAGTTTTTGGAAAATAGAAAAACTAAGGCATGTTGAGATTGGTAAAGCTGAATTCGAAAACAATAAGCAACGGATCTTTGAAGAATCCTCTAAATTGGAAAATTTAAGGATATTAAGGGGAGTTGAGTTTCCATTTGATCAAGGTGATAGCGCGGATGTGTTATTATGTAGGTGTCCTAATCTTCAAGAACTTGACATCACGTTTAAAGGCGACAAATCTATTAATGTAGATACTTCTTGGGTTGATTCTCCGGATATTTGTCTCAAACTGGAAAGTCTTACCGAGCTTCAAATACTTCGTGTTTCCTTTCAATGGTCTATACTACTGTCCGGGTTGCAGTTGCCTTCAAATTTAAAGAAGTTGGTACTAAGAGGAACTTCTTTATTTAGCTTCAATATAGAAAGCACGATTTCCGTCATTGCAGAACTTCCAAATCTTGAGTATTTCCAATTAAGAGTGGATCCATATAGTTGTTATAAATCAAATGAGTGGTGCCTTAGACATATCACGTTCCATAAACTTAAGGTCTTGAAACTGGTGAAGTTACGTGTCTCAACGTGGGATGCCTCAGAGGAATCTTTTCCATTGCTTGAAATACTTGTTATAAAAGACTCTAAGCAGCCCAAGGAGATCCCTCTTAGCTTCGCGGATATTCCAACACTGAAACAAATTAAGTTGATTAGGTGCAACAACAAATTTCTCGAGGCTTCGGCCATGAAAATTAAGGAAGAAGTTGAAGCGATTGAAGGATGTGATCGTATAGACCTCATTATCAAGAAAAAAGGCTAAGCACTGTTGGGACAAATCACACGTTACAGAGGTATAACTCTGTTTCATTCCGTTTCTTATTCATATTGTGAATTTCTTGTTGTTGTAACTCATATTTGATCAAATGCTTCTCTATTTCGATGACACAGAAGCAGGGGAGACAAAAATCCCGCGTATGTTTGTTCATGATCAAGTCAGAATTGATTGCGAGTTGAGCTATGACCTAAAGCTAAAGCTAGCTCACGAGAAAGGGATTGTCCGTGATCATATAATGAGACCAAGGAACTTGTTGAGATTTCTATCTTATTAATTTGATTATTAGTCAATTTGTTTTCAATAATTACTGTTGCACATAACCAAATTATATCAACAGTTAACCTTAGCTTGATCAATTATATATAACAAATTTAATGAATTATATCATTTAGCGTACTATGTAACCCTGCAAGATATTTATTCATTCAACCTATATATAGCCTTTGGCTAATGCTATCTAAGTTATGTTGACAAATATCTTGAAAATGTGCAAAATATTTATTGCTAGTGAAGAAAGTTTTAATTTTTGATCAATCTTTATATAAGGGCTAATTCTATCTAGGCTAAGCTGTTGAGACAACTATTAGAAATTAAACGAACTCAAAATGTCATTTTCATGAGTTATTATATTCACGTAACGTACTTTAATTAGCAACCTTAAAAAATCAAAAGAAAATTATAAGTGGTTTGCAGAGATTGAGGGAGAAATTGTTGCAAGTAATTGCAAAAAAGTTTATTTGAGTATTTATGTCTAAGACACTCTTGACTTTTTGAAGTAATTAACTAATTTCACTTGTTATGAATTATTACTTATAATAGTAGTTATTATATTGTTCACTACTAGAATTTCGTTGTTTGCTCAACTGCAAAAAATACTCGGAATGTAGTAGAAAAATGGAGTTTTGTGATGACTTTCCGACTATTTTTAAGTAATCAGCATATTGAAAGTCGGAAGATATTTGCTGACTATATACAGTAGTTAAAACATATAAAACTAGACCTAACCGTTAGACTACCTAAATGGTCGACTACCATAGTCGGAAAACTATTAATCACCCCCGATTAAATCCGGACTGCACATTATAGGGCCCATTCAAGGTGACGCTCCCAACAAAATTTTCTCCATACGGTCAGGACTCGAACCTGAGACCTCTGGTTAAGGGTTACGTTTTTAAAATCCATAACATGCTTAAATGGATATAAGGAAAGTAATGGCAATCAAGGATGTTGGAGCATTCTTCCAACCATCATGAACTTGAAGGATTTAAAAGAAGCATAGAAGGAAGACTTCAAGATCACCAGTATGCTGAGGTGGTTACATATATAATATGGTCAGTCTTGTAATTTGACTATTTTTTGTAATGTAAGTATAAATAGTCTAACCCAAGATCCATTTATATATAAAACATTTCAAGTGGCAAGTATTTTGTAAAATTGGACAACAAAATGATGCTCTTTCTATTCTTTGTAGCCATTCCTACCATTCTCATTTTTCTTCTTTTTAAAGCCAAAAAGAGTGGCAAAAACAATGTGCCACCAGGTCCTATAGGCCTCCCATTCATTGGAAATTTGCATCAATTTGATAGTTTAAACCCTCATATCTATTTTTGGAAACTTTCCAAAAAATATGGAAAAATCTTTTCATTAAAAATTGGTTCTACTTCAATAATTGTAGTTTCTTCAGCAAAATTAGCAAAAGAAGTATTGAAAACACAAGATTTAGTATTTTGTAGTAGAGCATCTATTCTTGGCCAGCAAAAATTGTCTTACAATGGTCGTGACATAGTCTTTGCACCTTACAATGACTCATGGAGAGAAATGCGAAAAATTTGTGTTCTTCATCTATTTAGTCTCAAAAAGGTACAATTATTTAGTCCAATTCGCGAAGATGAAGTATCAAGATTGATCAAGAAAATATCCCAACAAGCTGTCACTTCACAAATCACCAATTTGAGCAATTTAATGATTTTACTAAGTAGTAATATCATGTTCAGAGTTGCTTTTGGTATTAGGTATGATGAAGAATCACATGAAAGTGAGAGGTTTAATTTTCTTTTAGGAGAATCTGGAGAAATGTTGACTAGCTTCTTTGTCTCTGATTTTTTTCCTTCTTTAAGCTTGATTGATAAATTATTTGGAAATATTAGTAGACTTGAGAAGAATTTTAAAGGTTTTGATGAGTTTTATGAAAAACTCATTGAGGAGCATCTTAATCCCAATAGGCCAAAATCTATGGAAGGGGACATTCTTGATATTTTGCTCCAATTGAAGAAAGAGAAATCAACACCAATTGATCTCACTATGGAGGATATAAAAGCAATTGTTATGGTAATCTCTTATGTCTTAAAGCTCTCAAAAAAACACACACTTCTTTTCCTTGTCAATTTTTTTCTTTTTTGAACTTTTTATTTTATATAATATTGAATTGATCTTAAATGGAGTGACATGGATAACTCACATAACAATATAACAGCGTAGTCACATAGAGTAAAGGATAGTGATCAGTTGTCATCCTTCTTCAGAAAATTATACATATAAAAAATATTGTATAAATATGTACACCTTTAGCGAAATTTTTGTTTTCTTCCTTTGTAGAATGTGTAACTTGCAGGATCAGAAACTAGCGCGGCTACAATAACATGGACTATGACAGCCTTGATGAAAAATCCAAAAGCCATGAAGAAAGTTCAAGAAGAAATTAGAAAATCAATTGGGAACAAAGGCATTGTGAATGAAGATGATATACAAAATATGCCCTATTTCAAAGCAGTGATAAAAGAAACATTTAGATTATATCCATCGGTTCCAATCCTAATACCAAGAGAATCAATGAAAAAATCCACACTAGAAGAGTATGAAATTCAACCAAAAAAACTATAGTTCATGTGAACTCATGGGCTATTGCAAGAGATCCTGAAATATGGGAAAATCCAGAAGAATTTATGCTAGAGAGATTCTTGAATAGTGATATCGATTTTAAGGGTCAAGATTTTGAGTTGATTCCATTTGGAGCAGGAAGAAGAAGGTGCCCAGGGATGGCACTTGGGGTTGCATCAGTGGAACTTGCATTGTCAAATCTTCTTTATTCATTTGATTGGGAATTACCTTATGGGATGAAAAAAGAAGACATTGATACAGACGTTAGGCCTGGAATTACCATGCATAAGAAGAATGTTCTTTGTCTTATCCCAAAAATATATATTTAGATTGTATATGCTCATACGTGGATCTTGGACTAGTTATCTAAGGTTAAATAAATTTGTTACATATGTAATGAACTCTTCTGCATATTAAACTTAGTAACTTTAAATCTTGAATGCACCTGACTTTATCGTTTAGAATATTGTATTTTAGTCTTAAATCCAAAAAGACTAATAATAACAAAGATTATGGACAAAACAAAGTAAATGGAATTACGTAAAGCTTAACTCAGGAGAAGGGGATTGTCCAAGACCATATAAGGAGATCAAACTTGTTGAGATTTCTATCTTATTCATTTGATTAGTCAATTTGTTTTCAATAATTCTGCTTGCATAGAACCAAATTATATCGTTACACTTTTGATCCTTCTCCTCGTGAATCTTCATAAATTTAATGAACTATATACCATATATTATTTATTTACTTATGTGTTATGCTAATTTTGCACTATAACCTATTATCCCTGCTAGATATTTATTCATTCAACCTATATATAGCCTTTGGCTAATGATATAAGTTATGTTAACAATTATCTTGAAAATGTGCAAAATATTTATTGCTAGTGTACAAAGTTCATTTTCAAGAGCCAATTTTTGGACCAATAATTTTTATGTCATGTATATATCCCTACTCTATTCAAATAGGGTGAAACATCGTGATGATTCAAAAAATAAACAATTGATTCAATTTTAAAAAGAAGAAGAAAATAAGAATTTTAAAAGAGTCGCTACCTAATTTTAGGAAAAACTAGGAAACCAATTAAATGATCTACGAAACCATTAGATTTTAGGTAATAGGTTCAAATGATTCTAAATGAAAGGTGTTAAGCATCCTTCGAAATTCACAAATGTGATTTCCGACTGAATTTATTTTTTCAAATTGAGAAGGAGATGACACAATATACAAGTAAAACAAATATGCAATATATACAAATAATAAAGTAAATCAATAATAAAAGCAACGGCTTTGCCTAACGTGAATAATACAAAATAATGAATAAAGAATGTTGTTCGAACTTCATTCGAATAGCTTCAATGAGAAGCAAACTTGTGTACCTGTAAAGACACTTAATAAAAGTGTTAGTAATAAATAAATATGAATAAAAATGAATAAATCAAATAATAACTTAGAAATAAAAACCCGTCTAATTAACATTGGAGGTCTTGAAAATCGACGGTAATTTCTTCATCCGCCAATTTTAACATACAAAATATATAAATTTTAACTAAATTTCTGTCTTTTACAATGGAGAGGCCTCGAAAATTGACGAAGAGATTTTTTGATTGGCCAATTTTAACTTAAAATATAAAGCAAACCAAAGATCATATAAATCAAGATGTAGCACCCAAATGATAACAACATAACACCACGATAATAATAATAATAATAATAATAATAATAGCAACCTCGCTACTGGAAATTGCAAATTCTTTACTCCCTCCGTCCCATTTTATGTGGCAACCTTTAATCGGGCACGGAGTTTAAGAAATAAATGAAGACTTTGAAATGTTTACAAAATTACCCTTTAAATACTTACTATATAAGGAAATATGACATTCTTTTTGAAACTGACCAAAAAGGAAATTGTGCCACATAAAATGGGACGGAGGGAGTAATATTTTATGTCATCAACAAGCTGCCATATATATGAATAAAATAAGAACAATAATGGATAATTAATGAAGCAAACAGTAATAATACTACAATATTGTAATGGATAATTAATGAAGCAAACAATAATAATACTAAAATACTGTAATGTCTTATCTGATAGGGTAAGAATATAATCTAAACAACAACAAAATATGTCATTAATAATTACAAGAATGATTAAATTCACTACAAAACAAAACATAATTAGTGGAACAATTATAGAGAAAGCAAAATACATTAAAATAAAAGAAATGCATTAAAAAAAAACACATAATCAGCAATTAACCATAGCATGAGGACTTTTAAGGAAATAATATACTCACAAATAATTAATATACCAAAGATCATAACATTACCGAAAAGTAATAAAATAATAAAAGCAAAGAATCTTAATGGTAAAAAAAAAACAAATAGAGCTTCATAGGAGCATTATTTCTTCAGTACCGAGACGGAATATGTCACAATTCAGGCCAGATCTGGTTGTCAGCCACCGGTGTTGGAGTTTGAGAGTTTCATCGGGATTCGCAGCTAGCAGCGATGTGGTTTGTTTGCTTGTTTTATTACTCCGGTTCATCGGAGCTAAGAGCTCCTCACCGGAGTTCGTGATGGAGCTGGTTGGATTTGGGGTATCGCTTGAACTCTAGTTGAAGCTCGCTGTTGGTTTCACGGAGGAAAGGAGAAGGGTATGGTTGTGTTGTTTTTCGCCGGAAAAGGGAGGGGGTTTTGGGTTGCTGTTCGCTGTTGGAGTTGCAGCGGCGTTGAGGTGGTTTCCGGCTGTGGTTTGGTGTTGTTGTTGACTATTTGCTGGAAAACAGAGGGGGTTTTGGGGTCTTGCGAAAGAGTTGTTTCAAGTGGGTTTTTTGGTGGTAATGGAGCTCGTTGGTGATTTTGGTTGCTGGAAAGGGAAAGGGGGTGAGCACCGGTGGTGGGTTGTCGTTTGGTTGGGGAAGATGGGGTTTTGTTCGGAGGTGATTTACTGGTTGTTTCCAGTGGTGGTGGGCCTATTTGGTAGCTATTTGCAGGTTTAAGCTAGCCGAAAATGGAGTTTGGTTCGAGTGAGCTGCTGACCAGCTGCGTTTCGTGGGAGATTTAGGGGTGGCCGGTGGTGGTGGGTCGCGATGGAGCTGGTGGTTTCGAGTAGGAGGTTTCAGGTAGGGTTTTGGGTCTGTTTGCCGTTGCTTTCCGGTGGGTTTTTGGGGTGGTGTTCCGGTGGAGAAGAGGAGAGTAACAGGTGGTTTGGGTTGGTATTTTGAGCTGGGTGGTGGCGACAGCTCAAGGAAGATAAATTAGGATTTTTTATACGTTTGGAATTCTTCCTTTCAATCTAAAAAAATATTCACCACCACCTCATTTTTTAACCTAATCAAAACTTACATATGGAAATAATTTTACAATGGGCTCAAATTATGAGCTTGAAATTATTATCCAAAATTGATGGTTAAATAAAATATTTGTGTATATAAATATTATCCTAATTTAATAGTATTTCTAGATTGTCCTAAAGACACCAAATTGATATTAATAAAAGTAATGAATAAAATGAATATTAAAAAATGTAATGAACGTAACCAATGACGTGTAAAACAATGCAATCTAACAGAAATAATGATTTAATCAACATGAATAAATATTTGAACGTATTCAATCGATTATGATAAAAAATAATGTAATTAATATTAACTGATAAAAAATTCTGAAACTTTGACAAATAAGCGTAAATATTGATAAACTTACTTAAAATTATAAAAAAATGTATTTTGAACTATTAAATAAATAAGACTTAAAAGTTATGAATTTTGAAAATGTTAGGCCCAAATTGGGTGTCAACATGTCACTTTCATAATTATATGCCTTTGGTCTTTTTCTATATTACCTCAATTATTTGTTTTTGTTTTTTTTGGAATTTTTTTATTGCAACCTAAAACAAGATATGGTTCATATGAAATGACACAACAAGATGACTAGTATTTTGTGAAGTTTGGACAACAAAATGATGCTCTTTCTACTCTTTGTGGCCTTTCCTATCCTTCTTATTTTTCTTCTTCCTAAAGCCAAAAAGAGTAGCAAAAACAATCTGCCACCAGGTCCTATTGGCCTTCCATTCATTGGAAATTTGCATCAATTTGATAGTTTAGCCCCTCATATCTATTTTTGGAAACTTTCCAAAAAATATGGAAAAATATTTTCATTAAAATTTGGTTCTACTCCAATAATTGTGATTTCTTCAGCAAAATTAGCAAAAGAAGTGTTGCAGACACAAGATTTAGCCTTTTGTAGTAGAGTTTCTCATGTTGGGCAGCAAAAATTGTCTTACAATGGTCGCGACATAGTCTTTGCACCTTA
>NW_026028480.1:338110-355606 GCF_019186545.1 Solanum stenotomum | reverse complement strand
TGGAACTTGCATTGTCAAATCTTCTTTATTCATTCGATTGGGAATTACCTTTTGGGATGAAAAAGGAAGACATTGACACAGATGTTAAGCCTGGACTTACCATGCATAAGAAGAATGATCTTTGCCTTATCCCTAAATATTATATGTAGATTGTATATCTTCACAAGTGGATCTTGGGCGAGTTTTGTAAGGTTAATTGAAGTCGTTACATAAAGCCACATCATCTATTATTTACATGTCTAAAACATATTTAAAATATAATAAACCCTTGTGCATATCAAAAGCGAAACATGACAGATAAAAATGAATTGACCATATCAAAAAGTAATCCTTCTCCTCAAGTATCCTTCCAAGATGTTTATGTTACTAATATTTTTAGCATGAAAGAAGCAAATAGTCTAAGAGATGTATATTGGAACTTTAAATTATATATGAGAGCTATAATCCTTATTACAATCAGCTACATGATTAACAAGGAATTTTAGTACAAAATCGAAGCACAGACGAGAGGTTGGCAGCAGAGATGATGCACTCTTTGCTGGTATCAATCGAACTGCTTTTTTTTCTCAAGAAGATTGCACTGCCAGTCGCTGAAGATGCTGGAAGAAAACTTGGAGACTTACATCATCGGTGAATATCACATCTGAACCTGCTGCCATATCGTTTGCATTATTGTATGTGGCTGAGGGATTCAACTTAGCCAAAAGAAATCTTGCCTGGTAAGCATGTGGGAAAATATTAGAACAAGATAAACATAAACAACCAGAAAATTATGTCAAATGCAACTTTATCCCTGTGTCCGCCCTTCGAATGGGCAGGGCAGCTCAGTGCATTAAGCTCCCTCTATGCACGGGGTGGTCTAGGGAAGGGCCGGACCACAAGGGTCGATTGTATGCAGCCTTAACCTGCATTTCTGCAAGAGATTGATTACATGGCTCGACATGGCAACAACTTTATCAATTACACCAAGGCTTCCCCTTCCCAGTTCCCACCCTACAAAAGCTCGTTCTGTTTTCCCCCCCAACAGAAGGCACATCATACCAAAAGAAAAATCTAGAGAAAAAAACACTTTGCATCTCGAATTTTGAGGAACTTATGATTAATTATACTCCACCACATGTTGTGCTGATGTAGCACAAAGCAACAAAATCTTACAATCCCAATACGATGCTTACCTGGGAACCATGCTGATCACACACTACAAGTCTAGGAACAGGAAACCTCTCCTGGATGAGTGCTTGGGCCTCGTCATGAGGAACTTGCAATAGATGAGCAAATGCCTGAAAGAACCAAGGAAAATGGACATCAATTTGTTTCACAATCACAAATGATGGTGAAAAGAATTCCAATATAGCCATAACGTATTCCACAAGATTGGGAATGGAGAAGACAGAGATTTCTAATTTAGCATAAAGGTCTCATCATTTAGAAGAAGACGGCAAAGCAATAAACATTACCTGATGCTCTGGCTGGTTCTGGTATCCCAAATTTCTCCATTGAGCTATTGTCATTCCGTGGAATATGACAACACTGAAGTACGAATCCAACAAAAGAATGCGATCAGCAGCAATTGATGCCACATCCAGTAAAGCTGGAGAAGGCAGCGTATTGAATGAAAATGCCATTAGTGTAGGTTGAATCATAACAACAGCATTGCTTATACTCTCTCGGTAGAGCAGCATCCGGAAATATGCTGTCTCATCGGGACTATTATTGAAAACCTGTTATGTACACACATTAATGAGAGACAATATACCGTGCATCCATGATATACATTCAAAAGTTGAATGGAACAAAAAAAGAGAGGCTGGGTTATATTACTTGCAAAAATTGTGATCGCCGCAAATGAAACATGAACTGAGGGAGCAGAGAAAAACAGGGATTCAAAGTGAAAGATGCAGGATCATCCTTCCTATATTCACCAAACTTGGAACACAGGCGAATCAGATTCCGATCTAGCCACCTTGTGGGATCAAAATCTTCCTGGAAAGTGAAATCTATTAATCAGGATTTATTAATTAAATATACAGAGAAGCAAGAACTGAAAGATAGTTTCAACTCAGGTAGACAGATTCAACAATGCTTCATACAAGCAAAAAAGGAGGAGAATGAGTTGAGTAGGATCAGTCCAGAAAAACTTTAGAAGCACACTCTCTTCAACTTTGATCTCTTAGTATCGTAACGGATTTAGGAATAAATTCTTCCACTATTTGGCTCATATGCAACAAGCTCATCATGTCACTATTAATTTAGTCGAACAATGAGGTTGTTACCATCCGTACTTTTTGTGCAAATCGAACATTTGAGAGTATAGAGAATTTGTTGTTGAGATCCAACTTTTTTCTTTTGAATCTTTGGTATAAAATGGAAGTATGGACTTGTTTAGATAGCCAACTAGGGTTCTCGGAGGCATGATGCATGTGCTCACATTATATTTTTGTAAAGATCATGACATCATGGTGTAGTATAAATACATTATTTATGGCCAAAAAGTTGATATTGTATTATTTACAAACTGGAAAGGCAAACAAAGACAAAGATGACTAGTAGGCATCTACACATAATTAAGTAAATAGAGCAAACAATA
Source organism: Solanum stenotomum (assembly GCF_019186545.1). Classification (NCBI taxonomy): domain Eukaryota; kingdom Viridiplantae; phylum Streptophyta; class Magnoliopsida; order Solanales; family Solanaceae; genus Solanum; species Solanum stenotomum. The sequence continues at coordinate 353,019 of NW_026028480.1, read as the reverse complement.
TTGTGTAGAACTAATTATAGCTCGAAAATGATACCTCTAGCTCCATTTTATAAGAAGACAATCTAGCCATTACTACGGCAGCAGCTTCCTGATCAAACCCTTGCACCAAGTCCTACAAACATAGATTTATTGCACCATCAGTATCAACACCTGTATGCACCCTAGAAAGTTCATCAAAGCCCTTCCAGAAAGAATTGTCATACGAAAAAGTTTCCAGAGAAAGAAATACACAAAAACATACAGCATAACAACATGAAAAAGCTTATCATTAATTGATGGAGTCTGAAATTATAATGAGGATGACTGAACAAACATCAAAACAAACTTCACAAGAGTTTTAAAATGAGCTTGAATCCTTGGATGTTAAGTGTATAAAACTTCTCTAGTTATCTCAAAATGGAAATTCAATTGCATAATACGGGGGAAGGGAGCAGTACTACTTCAAAGAATACTGCTCTTCAATTCAGAAATGTACTTCCCATGAAAAATATCAGTCTCATGAAGTACTAGTCAAAAGACAAATTTAAGATAAAAAGATAAAATTAGAAACAAATAAAAGTAATATCATTCTCTATGCTTGGGAAAAGATACGTGTGAACTATATAAAAAAGAACAAAATAGACTTCATTGTATTACAAATGACAATATAAAATCAAAACTCGTCATTACAGACCTCAGTGCCAACACCAGCATCAACCCATCTCCTAGTAATGGTTGTAACTCGTAGTTTTGTTTGCCCATCAGGGCTCTGATAACTGCACAGCCAAGAACCAACAAATTTTGGTTACACGATAACATCTTCTTTTTCTAGTATACCCTCACAATATAAATTGAATACAGAATGTTCTATCCATCAAAAGTTAAGTAAATCTCAGGTTACATTAACTGTTTTCAAAAGAAATAGTAACAATTAAAAAAAAATAGAGCTGAAGTTTTCTAAGCACCTTGTAAGAAACTGTATGTACAATTGTGGATTTATATTGCCTGAAGGATCTGACTTCTCACTAGATGAAACATCATAGAAAACTGTCAAGCAAGTGTTTTTGTCGAGACCACAGAGCTTCCAAGCTGTAGTATTCCCCTCACCAGTAACTGTGCTGGAGACGGCAGGTCCTTTCTGCATAAGACTACATGATCAGTATCAAATAATTTCTGAAAATGTCATATTCGAGGATAAATCTTGTTTTACCAGGTCGATTCTTTCAGGTTAGCCGTCTAATATTAGGTCAATGTATTACGGCTGAGAATGTGAAAAACTAAAGTACACCAACCTTCTCAAGAGATGTACAAGGACCAATTATCCCTTGAATTTTAATATCCTTGGAGCAGTTGATCTCTAATGTAGCACTAGAACAAAATTAATTCATCAGATTCATGATCAAATAGTTGAAGGAAAAATAAAGCACATCCAAGCAGAAGAGAGACGTATCATTTTAAGAAATACTCTACAGAATACAAGCAAGATAACTTTAAATATTTACCTCTCAAACAGTCCAAATATGGACATCCCTAGCTTAATGGAAGTCTGCCCTCTCCTTCCCTATCCCCTAGGAAACCCTTCTCACTCTTCTATTTAAGGTAAGAGTAAAGGAAGGGCATTTTGGGGATTATGCAGTTCAACATTGGGGATAATGCGTTGTTTGTGAAGGTGGTATATAATAATGTTGGTAATAAAATAATGTTGGTAATAAAATTGGGGCGAACATTTTAAATGTTACCTAATAGAAAGAATTTCACATAATTGGGACTAACTCAATCAATTTTTCACCCAAAAAGTCCATTTCTTCTCTGCAATTCCCTTATCTCATCTTCAATGTTAACAACCTGAGCTTCATTCTATCCTCAGAGAAGAAGCTAGCTGGTGGAATAGTCGCTCATACATTGGTTATTTGTGCTGAATTTCTACATCAAATAGTTATTCTTGAAACATATCCTTCTCTATTATTTATTTCTAGAACTTGTGATGATGCTAAGTTTTAGACATCTATGCAATTGACAAAGATGCTTTATCAAGTTCTTTAATAGTGCCTGGTTCACTTAACAGCTCACAGTGTCCCAGCAAGAAGTAGGAAATTTCCCACCATGAACTTGAAAATATTTCAACAGTCACAATAACCATATTAAATGGATAAATCATAACCCTTTCACATGAAGGAAAATAAATGACATATCAAAAAGCTCACTTGAAGCAAAGCCCAAGAGACTGTTCACCAACTTCAAATACACGCTTGAAGGAATCTTTGAAAACAGAATGCCCAAAGCTTTCAGCAAGAACAACTTGTCCTCCAGTCTTTTCAATAGCTACTTTCATCTCTGCAACTCCAACCTAAAAAAACAATACTAGTCAAAAAATAACATCTCTTATGAATCTATCAGATTCATCAATAAGTCAACAGAGCTCTCTAGTAAGGGATAGAGTAAAGTTTTCACATTCAATTGATGAGGCTAATAATACTAAAAATCAAAATATACCCGCACCAAGAAAAGAAAATGCTTACACATTAATATATTTTTCGATAATTTAACAGATAAACCTAAATAACTAAATACTGTCCAGGATAAAATGCTTCATCTGAAAGTGAACACCAGTTTTCATTTTAATTAAGGACAAGTGAACGCCAGTCTCTTGCACCAAAAGCTTATAAGACAAACAACACAGTTCATGGAGACAAGTGGTTGATCAAGTCAAACCTGGTCAAGTGCTGAAGCAAAAACATCTAAGATGTGACCGTGACTAACGAGTTGCTTTGCGAGTTCCTCGTAGAAATGAACGGCCTTTCTAAAAAATGGTGCAGCATCCTTGTGTAGATCTTTATGAGAACGAACAGGTTCTGATAAATCCTTCGACACAATCTACAAAAACAAACAAATAAGGAAAAGAAAGTCACTTAAGAAACATTGTTAGGCAAACTTTCTTCAGAATGAGGCCAAGTTCAATTGATTGTTTAAATTTCATGCAAAAAGAAGTCTCATAAATCATTTGACTTGCTAACCTATTAAATTTCCTGGTTAGAAATCTGGCCTCAACGTATAGGGTGATTATTCAGGAGCCTTAAGAGGAGAAAAGGAGGGCTGGCAGAGACCAATTTAAGTGGCGAACAGAATGCTTAAAACAAGATAAATACGCATATTAAGTTCTTGTTGTTGAAGTACCTTATGATCCTCATCTTCTTAACTCACTAAGATATCCTATATATCAAGTTATTCTTGAGGGAAAAAAATGTTTAGTGAAGGTATAGTACACGTGATTTGGTTGGACAAAAGTTGAAATCCTATATACAATTAACCCAAATTATAGTTATCGAATGATACCAATGCTAATCTAATACTACTCATCTGCTAAGAAGGTTTACTGCAGAAGGCAATGATAAGCCAAATAGTCTCCTTCATGGATAAGCAAGGAGGACAACATTAAAGAGTGTGTGAAAGACAGGAGGAGACTGATTGGTGACAATGGTGCTTTTATGACAGCTAGAAGTGATTGCCTTGAAGGGCATTTGCAGCATAAGAATATTAAAAATCCTTCCTTTACCAGAAGAATTTAGATTGTGCACAATCAGACGATCAAAAATGTAATCATTTGTCAATAAGAAATCATTCAAACACTCAAAAATTCCCCAGTAACTCCTTAGCATATTGGAATTCGTAGATCACTAAGAACAAAACAGAGCGAAAGCAAAGTCAAAACTCACCGCGCCAGGTCCTTCAGTGCAAGGACCCCCAACTAATGCAACAATTCGAGCACCTGCCCCAGCCAAACAAGCACCAAGCAGACCAGTTGCCACACTCAATGCCACCCCAGTGCAGCGTGATGCTCTGTTTCCCGGTGTCACAGGCCATTGATCCGTATTCAATTCTTCTAGCAACTAAAAAAACAACACACAAGAACAAAATCAACATTAAATTAACAACAGCTACACCACTCAAAGTCTCAAAGTAATCAAAAAGACAGCATTTTTAACCAACAAAGAACTCACCGAATCGAGTGTATACTCACACTCAGAAGCAGGTAACAAGAACCTAGTCAACCCGTGATTAGGTCCACCATTCACCCCACCACCCCCAACGCCACCACCACCACCCTTCCTACCACTAATACTACCAAGTCCTAACTGATCCAAAACTTGATCTTTCGACAAGTCCTTCGAACCCTGAAACACAAAAACCTTCGACATATCCGAAAACCCAAGTTCATGTACCTGCACCTGTGTACCATACGAAATAAACCCAACCATAGCATAATCAGGCAAAAGTCCAATAACCCTTTTCAATGCAGATTTAGCAAACTCCAATTCTTCATCCAACATACAAGTATCCAACACAAACAAATACACAGGTGGAGAATTATGACCACCAGGGTTCTGAATCGCATACTGAATAGTAGTAAATTGGGGATAAAGCTCAGCAGGTACATTCGTCTCCGAAATTCCCGAATAATGCTGAGGGAAATGATTACGTTGGAAACAAAACGGACAGATCCAAATTAAAGCTTGAAAATCAACACGACAAAAGGGGTTTAAGATTGATAAACAAGTTTTGCAACGGAGGGGGGCGTAAGGTAGGGTAGGTAGATCAGGGAAAGGACGAAGCAATTGAATTGAAGAAGCAATTGGGATTATACATTTGCTTGCTTCAACTTTGGTTCTTGGCCAAGAATTCCATGTCATACGAACTCCATCGATGCCTTCTGGGTCTGTTTGTGCCATTTCAGTCGCCATTTCTGAAGGGTTTTTGAGAGATTTGGGAATGACCCAGATGGAGAAAAGAGATAAAAGATTGAGAATTTGGGAATTTTGGGGGTTTTGGTTAATGTGAATGAATCTGGAATTTTGATTTTGTATTGCTACATTATATGATCATTCTGTATTAATCCCCATTGTTTGATGAAAGCAAGAAACTGAACCTTATTGTATTAAAAAATTATATTTTTCCCTAAAAAGAACACCTATTTTCCTTTTTTGTTCTTTTTGAGTTTTAGTAAAATACTATTAATTACTTCTTACATTTCAATTCGTTTGTCGTATTTTAACTTAACATAACATTAAAATAAATCATATTTTTATATTTTATGATCTTAAACTAAAAATATACGGCTACACCGATACCTTAAACATGTGGAAAACATTGAAATTAAAATCAGGAACTATCTTTAGACTTAAAAACTCAGTCACATAGCTAAGAACTCTTTAGAACTCTCCAGATTTCTTTAACACTTCATCATTTCATAGAACACTCTAGACCCCCAGAGTGACCTTCTTCTATATAAATCCACAAGCTGCAATGCATTTCTCAGCAAATCTTGAAAACCCCACATTTTCAATCTGCATTTTGCTTGAAATTTACTATCTTTTGAGCTTTTTTGCAAGAAATTGTGAATACCCTTTACATTCTTTAGTACTAAGAAGGAAGCTATGGATGAGGATTTTGAGTTTCCAGTATCTTCTTCTAACAATGCTGCTGCTGAAGAAATGGATATGGATATGGGGATGGGGATGGATGATTTCTCTGAACCTGACCCGATTATGAAGGTTGATGAAGAGAAGGAGATAGGGAAAACTGGGATAAAGAAGAAGCTTTTGAAAGAAGGTGAAGGTTGGGATCATCCTAGTAAAGGAGATGAAGTTGAAGGTGAGTTATGTCCTTGTAATCTATGTTGAAAGAAAGGTTTTTTTTGGAATTAATTGGTGGTTTGAATGATGCATTATGCATGTATTTGGATTAAAGGATTGATCTTTTTAGCAGAAATGAGCTTTCTTTAATTGGTGATTTCAATTTATGGAGTCATTTTCCATACTAGTAGTTGCAGTATTACTGCTCCTGTAGTTTATTGTCATTTGATATGTTACTGTTTGTTGTTGCTTGTATGCACTTCTGTTTATTCTTTTTCTGGACTGCTTTAGATTGATTTTCGTTTAGCGAGTGTCTATCAGAAATGATCTCTCTACCTATACACATCACCCTTCTCAAATCCCACTTTGTGTCACTAGACTGGGTATATGTTGTTGTTGTTGTTGCTTGAGATGAGATCGAATGGAGCTACATTATCAGGATCCATATAGTCGATCCCAATTTGTATATCCATCCCCAATAACTTTCGAATTGAGGTGTAGTTGTTGTTGGTTTGAGATGATAGAATTATGCAAGTTTTTGGCCTTACAATATTGGTTTGAGATAAGATCTAATGGAGTTGACATGATCAGGATTGAGGCATAGTAGTTGTTGTAATAAATTGGTGTTTCTTATGATAGAATTATGCAAGTTTTTGGCTTTAATTTGGATGAGGATGAAATTATGCTTGGATTAACAATATTCTATTGGTCTTTACAGTTCATTATGTGGGTACATTGCTTGATGGAACTCAATTTGATTCAAGTCGTGATCGTGGCACCCCATTCAAGTTTAAGCTTGGCGAAGGTAATCTCCTTTCTGTTAGAAAATTAGTGGTTTGGTATAGTTTGGTTTATGAACGTGTTAGTGTCCTTCTGTGCTTCCTTATATGCTTTCAGTTTTCTATTAGAGCTAGGCCATTTCCAATTTATTGTTTACCATATGTCTCTCACATTGATTTGGTGTGGGATGGATCAACATGCTTCTTTAAATGGTCTTAGGCAACCCTCGAGCTAGTCTTTGGGGTTAGTTAGGCCCAAAGTCCATTTTCTTATCAGAACGAACTTAGTTTTAGCCTTTAGGGACGGCATGTGACAATTGATATCGAATTTTATTTTTCATTCTTTAAAGTATATAGTGGTTCTTATATATATAGTTTTGATAAGTGCGATTAGAGGTTTGATGGATCGTTGTTGTTATAGGACAAGTGATTAAAGGGTGGGATGAAGGTATAAAGACAATGAAAAAAGGGGAGAAAGCTTTGTTCACTATACCTCCAGATATGGCATATGGTGAATCTGGATCCCCTCCAACTATACCTCCGAATGCCACTTTACAGTTTGAAGTGGAATTGCTTTCTTGGATTAGTGTCAAAGACATATGCAAGGATGGTGGAATATTCAAGAAGATACTTGTCGAAGGAGAGGGATGGCAGAATCCGAAAGATCTTGATGAAGTGTTTGGTTAGTAGACTATCAAAATTTCACGTTCTCCGTTGTGATTTTTCTTCTCAAGAACCTTAGAATTGATGCAATTTCCTTGTGTGGTTTCTTGATTGCAGTTAAATACGAGGCTCACCTTGAGGATGGAACGGTTGTGTCAAAATCCGATGGAGTGGAATTTACTGTGCAAGATGGTATCTTTTGCATTCATTTTTGCTATGTTTTTCAGAGTCTTCAAAAATGTTGATGGATGCGTATTGGATCCTCCACCAATGCAGCAACATTTTTTGGAGAGTCCAAGCAACATAGCTGGTTTGGCTCTTTTTACTCTCCTTCTGAAGTAGAATTAATAACATTAATGTGGTCTTTTCTGTATAGGCTATTTCTGTCCTGCTTTGTCGAAGGCTGTTAAGACGATGAAGAAAGGAGAGAGAGTTTTACTGACAGTGAAGCCACAATGTAAGTTAAATCCCTTTGTGCTCTAGATATGTTCTTTGTATTCTTTTATGTGATGATTAACTGATGTTTCTGCAGATGCATTTGGAGAGATGGGTAAGGTGGCAAGCGCAGACGAAGGTGGTGTCCCACCAAATGCCATCCTTCAAATAAATCTTGAATTGATTTCTTGGAAGATTGTCTCTGAAGTAACAAATGACAAGAAGGCTCTGAAAAGAATTTTGAAGGAAGGAGAGGGCTATGAGCTCCCAAATGACGGTGCTCTTGTAAAAGGTATGAAAAAAGAGAAACTACTTAGTGATCACGATACAGATAGAGATTTATGATTATCCTTCTGTATTAATTTGCTTTTTCTTGCAGTGAAATTAATAGGAAAACTTCAGGACGGAACTGTTTTTGTGAAGAAAGGACGCGATGAGGAGGAGCCGTTTGAGTTTAAGATAGATGAAGGTAATGTCTTCTTGCTACTGATTATGCCAATCTTTTGATAAATTTTCACTAATATCTTTTTTCTATCTACAACTAGCATAGTTTCTGACTTCAGTTGAATTTTTTATGCAGAACAAGTAGTCGATGGACTAGATAAAGCGGTGAAAAAAATGAAGAAGGGAGAAATTGCTCTGATAACAATTCAACCAGAGTATGCATTTGGTGTATTCGACTCTCCTCAAGAATTAGCTATTGTTCCTGGCAATTCGATCGTGTATTATGAAGTTGAGTTGGTGTCATTTGTGAAGGTTGGTGCTCTTGAATTTTCTTTGTTTTCCTTATCTTAAGCAAGTGACAAGGAAGCAGCGGTGGAACTAAGGGGGTGGAAGGGGTTCACTCTGAATCCCTTCATTGATAAATTACACTGTATAGACAAGGCCAAAAAGTATCTGTTTTCTAGTCTAGAAATAGTAGATGTTGAATCCCTTGGGTTCGTTATGTTTGTTTTTTATATTTTGAATATCCTCAGTGAAAATCCTGGCTCCGCTACTATTGGGAAGAGTAAGACGTCTTATATTAATGATCAAATAACTTAAACTGCAGGAGAAGGAATCCTGGGATATGAATACTCAGGAAAAAATTGAAGCTGCAGGAAAGAAAAAGGAGGAAGGAAATGTATTGTTCAAGGCCGGGAAGTATGTGAGAGCATCAAAGAGATACGAAAAGGTAAATTTACGGTTGAAGTTGATGAAAAAACAGTTTTATGACCTTATTATGATGACATATTGTTGACTATGCTCCTTTATACTGTTCAGGCTGTGAGCTTCATCGAATATGACTCCTCGTTCAGTGATGACGAGAAGCAGCAGGTAAAACTGCTCAAAGTTAGTTGCAATCTGAACAATGCCGCGTGCAAGCTGAAACTGAAGGAATACAAAGAAGCAGCAAAACTCTGTTCTAAAGTCTTAGAGATTGACAGTAAAAATGTCAAAGCTCTATACAGAAGGGCTCAAGCTTACATACAACTCGTCGATTTGGACTTAGCAGAACTTGATATCAAGAAAGCACTTGAAATCGATCCAGATAACAGGTAAAAAAATTGTCTTTTTCTATGTTCCTCGTACCTTCCACAAATATTAGTGCACCCTCGTTAGATCCTCCAAAATACATAGCTTACGGAGGACTCACCTGTCTATATTTTTAAAGAGTACGAGCAACATAGCATTTAAATCATATATTATTGTGCTTATATGTGATATGGATGATTCAGGGATGTCAAGTTAGAATACAAAGTTTTGAAAGAAAAGATCAAGGAGTACAACAAGAAGGATGCTCAATTTTATGGCAACATATTTGCAAAGATGAACAAATTAGAGCAAGTAAGTTGACAAAATGACACTAATGAATAGTTATTGTATTTCAGATTAGATACTGATTCTGTTGCTTAATGTAAATGCAGAGTGGAGAAGCAAAAAATGAGGCAGCACCAATGGCTATAGATAGTAAGGCTTAACCAAGTACATGACACAAATTATGGGATTAATGTCTCTTCCATAGTGTGTAGTCAAAAAGACATATATGTAGTTTTTGTTGTCATTGAACTTGGTTGTACTTGAGAAAGTATTTTGAGAAATGCATAATAAATAATCTTATCTTTATATACTTTGACTGAGCATGGAGCTTATGAGATAAAAGGATGATTTTTGAATATTGTGGTCTTAAATTTGTTATGGAATGTTGGACTCGAAAAACATACTAAACATAGAAAGAGACATTCTTGTTGAGATAGATCATAAGAAAAGTAAGGTTATATATAACTTAAACCCTTTTAGTATTATGCAATAATCTACTTGAATGTGCGACTAAACTTGCCAAGAAGTATTCTTTCACTATATATACATTGTAATTGTAAAATTTTGACTCTAAAATCGAATCATATCATATAAATTGGACCAGAAAAAAGTAAGTTACTTGAAGTCGCAACAATAACTCATAAAATAAGAGCAACTTCATTATGTAAAAACTCCAAATTGCATACATTATAACTAAAATACAAAAATCACAACAAAACCTCCTAGATAATAGTGGTTTATTCATTGGCAATGTCAAACAATTGAACACATACACACACATGAGTATGTGTCCAAATGAAGACAACAACATGCCTTATTTTCTTAGGACAAAAAAACCAACAACATATATTTAAGACACAAAATGATCAATCAATTGTTGATATCATCTTCAAATACAGCATCAGGTGTTTGATGAGCAGTGAAACAACATTTTGCACATCCATTGCCATAACGGAACCCACGGCAACAACCATATCGGCAACCTCTCCATGGATATCCGTTACGTCCTCCTCCTCCTCCTCCACGTCCAGGGTAGCCCCCACCACGTCCATTCCCCGGGTATCCACCACCTCCGAGCTGAGCTTCTTGTACATCACCACTCGCCTTGTTTTCTTCTATAGATCAACAACAAGCAGAAAGAATGAAAGGCAGATTCATAATTTAAAATTAATAATTTCGTGAATAGTTACTATGGTACGTATGTTATATATGTTATGAGTTCTTTGTCCTCATTAGTTCAAAACTACTTCCCATTTTGGACATCATTAGTATTTGCAAATATTAACTATAATAAAAAAAAATTAAAAAGAATTAGCGACGAAAAACTTCTATTGTTCTATATATCTATGTAAATAAATAATAATTTCTATAACTTAAGTTTAATTAACAATTGAGAATAATTACTTACTTTGAGTAGATGAAGCTCCCACTTGGAAAGAAATAAGGACAATAGCAAGCAAAAGACCAAAAATGAGCAAATTTTTTGTTGAAGCCATTTTGAAAAATAATTGTTTTTAAGTATCTAAAAGATATAGAGTATAGTGTGATGGATCAAATGAAATGAACCAAAATTCTATTTATAGAGCACAAAAAATCTTACTATTTAATTTTAAGGATTAAAGATTTGCTGGCGTTGAAGATTTCACGTGAATATAAGTATGGGACTTGTCATTTTTATTTTTATTTTTCTGATATTTTGGACCAAATTAAAGGCTTCTGAATATTATTAGAGTCCCCACACTTCCATACAGTGACTCTGATAAAAAAATGGATTTTAAAAATATTTTTTACTTCAATAATTGTTCTTTCGTCATGCATGATGCTCTCTTTTACTACAACTATACCAAAAAAATATATAATATTATTGATCTTATATCTTTATTTGAATTTTGGGCGTATTTTTGCAAGACTCAAAATAACACCAAAAAGAAAAAAAAAGCATAGTATTCCTATGATAAAATGAACATTTTTGTGTCGGCAATCCGTAACGTCCAGACAAACGTGTCTTCGGCCTAATGACTTCAAGTACACAATTTGCATTCAAACAATACTATTTGTACAAGTGTTATCGATAAATAGTTGTCAATTAGAAAATGTGATTCAAATAAAGTTTATTTTTAAAGAAAAAAAAGGTCTATTTGTACAAGTGTTATCGATAAATAGTTGTCAACTAGATTTGAACTGTAGTATTAGAGTCAAAGGCAACATCTCCCCAACCACTTTTGTTAATTTAAAAAATAAAATATTTCAAAAGTTTGTGAAAAAATCGTAGTGTAAAATTATGGTCTTTTAAATGATAATAGTACAATTTTAGTCTCATTTATGTGATGTACTTATTTTCTTAATTGAATAACAAAAACAATTTTAACTTTTTATTTTACCAGTAATAAAATGATAACTATACAAATATTTATAACTTGTTGTATCACAAATTTAAAAAAGAAAAAAAAAAATTTATGTCCAGCCAATAGTTTTGAATACATTAGGATAAAGAGAGTAATAGTACTTTTAAAGTACTAGACAGTAGACACAATAATATATATTTTTCGAATAAATAAGAAAAAGATGCTTGAAAACAACTTTACAGAAAGTATTAATTGAAGCATAGAGGCGTATGAGATATGGGATAAGATTTGGAATATATGCAAATCGATAAATTTATAAGTCAACCTTTAATAAATTTTCCTCCAAATCACAAAAGCCCAATGTATTTGACCTTTTCAAATCTCAATTATTTTTTACAATATTTCATTTAGCATTTGATAATCATTTTGAACTCGACTAATATAAATTTGTATCAAAAAGATTTATTTGAAAATAAAAGATTTTTTATTAAAAATAAATCTACGTTCAAGACTGAAATTCAAGACCTTTCATAATTTTTTTATGATAAATGTCAATTATTTTCATAAGTATCGATCTAAATTCGTCGGCCATGCAAACTCATGCACGTGATGACCTTTAGAAGCTATTTGGACAAATAAGAATTTGTCCGAAGAAAAACAAGATAAATATACCCTTCAACTTTATGATTCAGAACGGATATATTTTTTTTTTATTAAAAATTGATGTATATAAGTTATAAAACACTATAACTCTTATCGTCTAACAAATTGTGCATCCTCGTTGTCTAATAAATAATACATATTTATCCTCTCATTTTTATTAGACCTAAATTTATTGAGTTAACTTAAATCCTCAAACTGATTTTTTATTCCAAAAATGTTACGTGAATTAAAAAAATTATCTCATCCATATAGATGTTCCTAAAAATATCAACTAAAGGGGTCATTTAACCTTCTACTTTCGGTGTAGATTATAGATATATAGGTAAAAAATTAACTAAAATTGCAATAAATATTAGATATGAACACATAACTTTTAAAATATAAAAATTCAATATTAATCTTTATAGATTGAACTCATAAAAAATAAATTTTAGACATGCGTTTAAATTGGATCAACTATTTTTAATAAGTACGACAATTAAAATAGACCAAAGGGATATACGTGGAAATATTTTTGCAAGATGTGTGCACAAAATTGATGGATCTAATTAAGCGTAGAATATAGAAATTCACAATTTTTATTTTTATTTTTATTTTTGCGGCCTTTAAGTTTTAATTATATTATAATCCTATCATGAAAACGAGCGACGCTGATTTATTTAATTCCGTATATGTTTATGTAAAGATAAATTTATATAGTGTTTTATTTCAGGACTCTTCCTTAGAAAATGATTTTTTTTCTTCCTCGGGAGCTCTCACTTTTTTTGTTCTCTTGATGACTTGAACTTACAATTTTTTGGTAGAAAATGTGAGAGATACTTATCACCCGAGCAATTCACTCTTATCTCTTTAGAAAATATTACTCTCCTCTCCGCTCCAAGATAAATATGAGTAGCTTTTTTCACGTTCAAAAATCAATAAATACAAGATATTATGTACTACTAAGCTATATTTATTTATTACAATTTTTTTAGAATTAAGTATTAGTAAGAAAAACTAAACTGACAATCATTTTGGGATCACATAAATTAAACTCCTAGAGCGGTTTTTGATTTGAGACAGAGAAAATAGTAACAACGTGTAGTTAAGGGCGGAGATCAAAAGAAATTTACAGTGAGTTCGATCAAGTTCAATAAATTTAATTGTCTTTGCTCTAAATCCTATATTTGTGTAATGATTTGAGTTGCTATAATTATAGGAGTAATATTTGTGTAAGAATTATGTCAAAAGTCTAAATGCCTTCTTGATTTTATAAATTATTAATTATTTTAAATTAATTTTAGAGGCTAAAACATCAATTATTTTGAACCAAAGAGAGTAGAAGTTCTCAACCATAAATGCAATGGTTATCCAAAAAGAAGAGGAAAAAGTACTCTTTAAATCTATCCAACTGCCAACTTAATTACTTGGCACCATTAATTAATGTCATCTTCAAATCTTTGCCTTTTCAATGTTTAGATCATGCTATAAATAGAGGCAAAATATTCACTAATTTCCTCATCCTTTTTCACTCTAAATTATCACAACCTAAATATAGTAAGTTATCAAGTAAGAAAAAAAAATGGGATTAAAGGCTTTTATACTTCTAAGCCTTGTTTTGGCTATTTTTGCAATTGTAACCTCAGATGTTGCTGCTAGGGAGTTGGCTGAGAGCTCCACTACTACTATGGAAAATAGTAAGCGTATAACTTTCCTTTTATAATGACCTAATTCCTTATATTAATTCATATCATATCACACAATATGTATGTAGCAAAATAATATGTGTTCGATAACTGGTTTGGAGGTGAGTTATGCAGGTACTAAAATATGCATAGATAATATCATGGTTGGTATAGTTGGTTAGGAGGTAAGTTATGCGTGTATAAAATTAATTAATACGGTATTTAGTTTGCAATATAGAAAGTCTAATAACTAATACATGTATAAGTTATGAAGAAATCTATGTATTTTATGCGGAATAGAATTAAGGTGGAATGAATAACTAAATCCTACATAACTAATACATGCATAAAAATTCATAGATTCTCTCATAACTACTCCCCGTATTACTAATATCTACATTTTAAAGTTACGTGGCATAGTTTGACTCAGCACGAATAAGTTTAATTGGAGAAAATGATTTTTAAAATGTGTGGTCGTTTTGCACATACATAACATTTGCATGACTATAAAACTTATGTAACTTGTACTCTTAAATATGTCATCATTAATGTCTCATAAGCTACTAATATACTTTTTTGTCATAGTGAGAATCGGATCGCCATATATATATGTGTGTGAACTTTTCAAAAATTCAATAAATATTAAATTTTGAACCTACATATATATTGAATTCATACTTGCAATGAATTCAAATGATAAGTACTTAAAAGTTGAATCCGTTGAATTTAAATTCTGAATCCTCTAGTGATGATATCAAATATACACCTAACATGCACATGTATGATTTTTATTGCAGCAAAGAAATCTGAGAAGAAAAATGAGGTAAATGATGCTAAATATCCTGGAGGAGGTTATGGAGGAGGAGGATACCCTGGTGGTGGTCGCGGAGGTTATGGAGGGTATCCTGGTGGTGGTGGTGGTCGTGGAGGTTATGGAGGGTATCCTGGTGG
>NW_026028480.1:320904-334814 GCF_019186545.1 Solanum stenotomum | reverse complement strand
TTTTATATAGAAGAGATATTAGGGCCGATTTTGGGGGGAATTCGGGTCCAATTTCTCAAGAATAGAGTCTATTTTTTTGAAATTCAAATCCCTAAAATCCTTTCACCATTAAGGATAAACATCCTTTTTCTGAAATTTTCGCCCCATTCCGAAAGAGGAAAGGGGAGAAAACGCATGCCTCTGTTGCTACTGTGATTGTACAAATTGAAAGTGACGCCCAGAAAGAGGACAAGAAACTCGTAGCGCAATATCAGTTCACGCGTTGGAGGAGGTCGCTTGAAACTTCGTAGCTGCTGTTTCTGCGCGTGAGGGCATCGTTCAATATTGTTGTTGCTTTCGTTGTCACACTGCCAGCTGCTGTTTGCTAACGTTGGGGCTGCTTTGTGCTTTGGGAAGTTGCTGCTATCATTTGGAATTAAAAGGAAAAGGGGATGGGGTCGGGTCAGGGGTTATTGGAGTGGGTTTAGATATGAATAATGGGCTGTTTTGGTATGCTGTATGTATTAGTTGCTGGAATGGATTTCTTTTGGTTGGAATTGGAGAAAATAATTGGGCTTGAGAGTTAGGAAGTGGGCCCTTGAAAATTTGGATTCACAATTGGATAAAAACGTTAAAAGAGAAATGGGAGTGGCCACCAATTTGCAAATTGCTAAATTGTAATTATAGTCATATAAAACTCAAAATAGTCGACTTGGGTTAATTTAGTGAATCCGGCTAGAAATTGAATAAAATAAATTAATATAATTAACTAACAAGCTTCTTAATCTTAACAAAAGTAAAATAATTAACTTAATTATAAACTAATAACTTGAAATTATAACTATAACTTAAAGTAAATTACTAAAAATAAAAAATTTAACTAAATTGTAAAATCCTTTGTGATGATTTTTCAAATATTTATAAAATAATGAGATTGTAAAAATATACATATTTATTTTTTAAAATGACAAAATTACTCTCTTCTTTTTAAAAAAAAAAAAAAAAAAAAAAACTTGGAAGTATTTTGAATTTCCTGAAACTTGTTAATTCAAAATTACAACCATCACAAATAAAAATATAAAATCTTTTTGAGACGATTTTTGAATATTCATGAAATACATTAATTATATATATAATATATAAAGCATATGTATTATTTAAAAACTAAATGTATAGATATATATAAAATGACAAAACTATTTAAGATAACTTGCAAACTATATTTATTTTATTTTCTTGAAATTTTTATAAAACTAAAACTTTTAAATCATTTGAAAATTGGAGAAGCTCAATGATTAATTTACATCGGGGAGGGTCAAAATTGGGTGTCAACAACTGTCCCTCGTTTTACTTGGATTGATGCAAGGAATCCGAGGAAAATGAAATTGACTAATCCAATTTTGACCTACACAACCTCATCTACCGGAAAAGAGGTTTCGGTACGGACTTTAGGAATTATGGCGGAACCCCAAAAAATGGGTTTCCTACATATCTCAGGCTATATGAGAATTCAGGCCACCTGTAGTTCGATACGTTTGATTTGACGCACGATTTTGAAAGAATTCATAAGTCATCTCGATATCAGATAATGAAGAGATCGGAATGCTCAGGAATAAGATTTAAAAGCGAATGTTGGAATACAACCGAGTTTTCAATACTGATCCCGCCTACATATCCCTCAACTTAAGGAATCAGGTTGCTTGTAGTTCGACTCTATCGGTTGAAAAGGAAATCTATTATGCTAGATCACCTTTGGTTTTAGAAAAGCGACAAGGTAAGTCGAGTATGAAAAGGAGGCTTGCAAACTCTTAGTCATGAATGTGGTGCACTTCACACCCATAATTAAGAACTTACACGGACATAATTTTCAAAGCTCTTGGTGCATCGTCACTCAGATTGGAAAGTTGCTTCCGGTGAACCCAAAATTTTCCGGATGCAAAATAGGAACTGACAAATCTAAGAAAACCCACATGCCTTATGATAGGGGTGTGGTTTGATTGTGGTGAAAGTCGCCCCTCTGCTCGTGTCCTAAGAATTTGGCACTCCTCTTTGGACTATGTCCCAGTTCGCTGCTAAGAAAAAGTTCCATGTTGTGCCGCATCCTTTTTGGTGTCATCCGCACCTGTGGTTTGTTTTGAGAATTCACCCTCTTGGATGCTCTCGACAAAGACTGAGATAAAACTCATTAGCATAAAAATGCAATTCAAATGGAGGCATAGTGTCTTTTACCATGTTAACACTTAATTTCTCTCCTTGAACATTTAACGTCAACTTTATCGGGTTTGACGTGAAGCAAATAAAGCTTGTATATTATATTTGCAATATAATCTTCAATGCACTCTTCTTTTGATGTCAAAGCAATAAAATAAGTTGATGTAATATGTTGATAGGTCTCTAGATGACGTTTTTGCAAAGAAAATTGATGCAGTTGAGGTTGATCTTCTTGTGATGGGTAAGTCTTTCTCTTGCGATGCATAACTCCTTCTCTTGCTATGCTTGAATCCTTCTCTTGCGATGCATGAATTCCTTTCTCGCGATGCATGAATCTTTTTCCCGCGATGAATGAATCTTCTCTTGCAATGTATGAATCTTCTTTTGCAATGCATGAATCTCTTTTTCGCGATGCATGACATTCTCTTGCTATGCATAAATCTCTTTCCCGCGATGCATGAATCTTCTCTTGCAATGAATGGCTTATTTTTCTCTTGCAATGCATGACTTCTCCGCGATGCATGATTTCTTTCTCGCAATGCATGACATTCTTTGTCCCGCGATGCATGAAT
This sequence comes from Solanum stenotomum, assembly GCF_019186545.1. Taxonomy (NCBI): domain Eukaryota; kingdom Viridiplantae; phylum Streptophyta; class Magnoliopsida; order Solanales; family Solanaceae; genus Solanum; species Solanum stenotomum. Next base: position 332,052 of record NW_026028480.1, on the reverse strand, counting down.
CTCTTACTCGCGATGCATGACTTCTTTTCCTTGATGCCTCCCTGGTACCGAACGAAAATAATGCTCCGCCGAGCAACATAAGTGATCTTCTGGGTATCTTCTGGGACGGCGGTATCGTCTCAATCGACAATATAAATAAAAGTGACCCTCGGAGTAGTGGTACCATCTCATTTGACAATACGATATAAATGACTCTCCGGGTAGTGATATCGTCTCAATTGACAATATAAATAAAAATGACCATCGGAGTAGTGGTATCATCTCATTTGACAATACGATATAAATGACTCTCCGGGTAGTGATATCGTCTCATTCGACGATACAATATAAATAACCTTCAGGGTAAGAATATTATCAGAATTGATAATAGAATGCAGATAAATATCTTCCAGGTATCTTTAGTTGCTGAAAAATAATAATATTTCTCTCTTCAAGGTTTTCATTTGTCCCATCTCCGAACATAATTGCATGTTCGTTATGAACCTTGTCTTGCTGAAAATTTGAATAAATTAATGCTACTCGTATTCCCAATTCTTGGTATAAGAAGCATGAAATATTTCCTGCATCCACAGAAAAGTTGTCAATTTGGGGAGCTCTTCGCCCTTTTGACTTCTCCATATTCGTTGAATGGAAGAATATGCCGATCTTGAGGCAATCCTATAGACCTGCATCCACAGAAAAATTGTTAGTTTTTTACAAAATGAACTGATCTGTGTTGATCTCTTCGGTTGTCTGCTCCTTGTCTTGCTATCTCCGGTTGATTTCTCCGATCTCCCGCTTCTTGATAGATAAGACAAAACATTTTTATGTAAAAATAATTGAAACATGTAGGAAAAGTTTTAAGAAAACATAGATTTTTAAAAAGTAGCATTTGGAAAATGTCACTGCCAAGTGTCATGTCACGCCAAGCTTAGTGGACGCCATTTGGAGTTGATGTTTTGGGATCTATCTGATTACTTGTTGGGAAGTATTCAAAGTTGTTTTAAACTGCCGATAGACCCGGTTGAAATTTTGAGGCCATCTCAAAATTTCTGTCCTAGTTAACTGTCTTGGTTTGTCTTCGGTCGTTGGTGAGCAAATCACGGAATTTTTGAGATATTCTCAAAAAATCTGTCCCAGTTGCAAATCTCAAAGTGACTTTAGTCTTGACTTTGTTGGAAAGATCTTTTCCTCGAGAATTTTTTAGTCCCTCTCAAAAATTCTGTCCCAGTTTCTATTGTGAAGAGAAATAGAAATCCTTACGGGAAATATGACCGAGCCCTTGTGGCGCCTACGTATCCCGTTGAAGCAGGAATCAGGTCAAACGTAGTTCCCCCCATGGATTAACAAAAAATATGAATTTTACAAAGAAATCGACCGAGGCCGACATAGGCCGCCTACGTATCTCATTCTTGAGAATTCAGGTCGAACGTAGTTCAAAACAAAGAAATATTTAAAGGGGATAAAGGGGTGACCGAGGCCGACATAGGCCGCCTACGTATCTCATTCTTGAGAATTCAGGTCAGACGTAGTTCATTACATAGGGATAGATTTTAAACGAAGCAATTACAAGCAAACAGCACGATTACAAGGAAATAACTGAAGTACAAACTGAAGCTTCACACATAGTATCTCTTGACAGCATCTGAATTGATCGGTTTTGGCCATTCGGTGCCATCCATCTCCGACAGGACTAAGGCACCTCTAGATAATACTTTGCGAACCATGTAAGGTCCTTGCCAATTTGGTGCAAATTTCCCTTTGTACTCATCCTGATGAGGGAAAATGCGTTTAAGAACCAAATGACCAACCTCAAACGTTTTGGCTCTTACCTTCTTGTGGAAAGCACGAATCATTCTCTCTCGATATAGTTGTCCATGACAAACAACAACCATTCTCTTCTCGTCAATTAATGTTAACTGATCGATTCGCTTGCGAACCCATTCAGCATCACTCAACTCAGCTTCTTGGATGATCCTTAATAAAGGTATTTCAACTTCTGCAGGTATAACTGCTTCTGTTCCATATACTAGCAAATATGGAGTAGCTCCAACTGATGTTCTGACGGTCGTTCGGTAACCCAACAAAGCATATGGCAACATCTCGTGCCAACCTCTGCGATTATCAATCATTTTTCTCAAAATCTTCTTTATGTTCTTGTTGGAAGCTTCTACGGCTCCATTCATTTGAGGACGATAGGCGGTTGAGTTTCGGTGAGTAATCTTGAATTGTTCACATATTTCTCTCACCAAATAACTGTTGAGATTCGCTCCATTATCAGTAATGATGGATTCTGGCACTCCAAACCTACATATTAAATTGTTGTGAACAAAATCAGCTACAACCTTCTTGGTCACCGATTTATACGAAGCTGCTTCCACCCACTTGGTGAAGTAGTCAATGGCAACCAGGATGAATCTATGTTCGTTAAAGGCGGCCGGCTCTATTGGACCGATGACATCCATTCCCCAAGCTACGAAAGGCCAAGGTGAACTCATAGCATTAAGTTCGTGAGGCGGCACTCGAATCAAATCACCATGCACTTGACATTTATGACATTTCTGCACAAACTTGCAACAATCATGTTCCATAGTCATCCAAAAATAACCGGCTCGAAGGACCTTCCTCGCCAAAGTGAGCCCATTCATGTGAGTACCACAAGCTCCTGCATGTATCTGTTCCAGAAGCTTCGCAGCTTCATTAGCATCAACGCATCTGAGAAGACCTAAATCTGGAGTCCTCCTGTAAAGGACTTCCCCACTTGCAAAGAAATTGAGGGCCATACGGCGTATCGACTTCTTTTGGTTGAACGTTGCATTCTCAGGATAAGTCTCATCCTCTAAATACTTCTTGATGTCAAAATACCAAGGCAGACCATCTGGTTCTACTTCAACATGTGAACAATGAACAGGCTGCTCTTTTACCTCTATATCCAAGGGATCAATATAACTTGCATCTGGATGTTTAATCATTGAGGCAATGGTGGCAAGAGCATCGGCCAACTCATTCTGTGTTCTAGGAGTGTGTCTGATCTCAATCTTGCGAAATCTCTTGCACAACTTCTGTATATAACGCACATACGGTGTGATCTTTGGGTTTTTCACGGCCCATTCTCCTTGAACCTGATGAATCAGCAAATCTGAATCTCCAATAACCAGCAACTCGTGAACATTCATATCAATTGCCATCTTCACACCGAGGATGCAAGCTTCATACTCTGCCATGTTGTTCGGGCATTCAAATCGGAGTTTAGCCGTCATTGGATAGTGTTGACCGGTTTCTGACACTAAGACCGCTTCGATTCCTTTCCCTTGATGATTTGCCGCTCCATCAAAGAATACTCTCCATCCGGGGTATGCTTCAGAAATATCTTCACCCACGAATGAAACTTCCTCGTCAGGAAAATAAGTCTTGAGCGGTTCATACTCCTCATCAACTGGATTCTCTGCAAGATCATCGGCTAAGGCCTATGCCTTTATCGCCTTCTGAGTCACGTACATGATGTCAAATTCACTCAAAAGCATTTGCCATTTAGCCAATATGTTCTCTCCAAAAGAGTGTAACGAGCCTCATATGGAGTGAACTTTTTGCTCAAGTAATAAATAGCTCGCTCTTTCTTCCCAGTTTCGTCATGTTGACCAAGCACACATCCCAATGCATTATCTGAGACAGACAAATATAGCAATAACGGACTCCCTTCTCGTGGAGGGACTAACACCGGCGGATTGGACAAATAGTCCTTTATGGCATCGAAAGCAGTTTGACATTCTCCGGTCCACTTGGTCGAGTTATCTTTTTTCAACAACCTGAAGATGGGCTCACACACCACAGTGGATTGAGCTATAAATCGACTGATGTAGTTCAACCTTCCTAAGAAACTCATCACCTCTTTTTTGGTCTTCGGAGGGGGTAGTTCTTGGATCGCCTTGATCTTGGAAGGGTCAAACTCAATGCCTCTCCTACTAACTATGAATCCCAACAACTTGCCAGCTGGCACCCCAAAAGCACACTTGTCGGGATTTAACTTCAAATTGTATCGGCGTAGACGGTCAAAAAATTTGCTCAAGTGAGTTAAGTGATCCGAACTCTCACGGGACTTGATTATGACATCATCTACATACACCTCGATCTCTTTGTGAATCATATCGTGAAAGATGGTCGTCATGGCCCTTATGTAAGTAGCACCGGCATTCTTGAGACCAAAAGGCATCACCCGATAATGATATACGCCCCAGGGCGTGATGAAAGCTGTCTTTTCTGCATCTTCTTCGTCCATCAAGATCTGGTGGTAACCCGCATAACAATCCACAAATGACTGCATCTCATGCTTAGCACAATTATCAATGAGGATGTGAATGTTCGGCAATGGAAAATTATCTTTCGGGCTAGCTTTGTTGAGATCTCTGTAGTCGACACAAATTCTGATTTTTTCGTCTTTCTTGGCAACCGGAACAACATTAGCTAACCAAGTTGGATACTGCATCACTTCCACTACTTGGGACNTACGCCCCAGGGCGTGATGAAAGCTGTCTTTTCTGCATCTTCTTCGTCCATCAAGATCTGGTGGTAACCCGCATAACAATCCACAAATGACTGCATCTCATGCTTAGCACAATTATCAATGAGGATGTGAATGTTCGGCAATGGAAAATTATCTTTCGGGCTAGCTTTGTTGAGATCTCTGTAGTCGACACAAATTCTGATTTTTTCGTCTTTCTTGGCAACCGGAACAACATTAGCTAACCAAGTTGGATACTGCATCACTTCCACTACTTGGGACTTGATCTACTTTGTAATCTCCTCTTTGATCTTCAAACTCAACTCAGGTTTGAACTTTCGAGTCTTTTGTTTTACTGGACTAAAATCTGGATTGATTGGTAACTTATGGGACACCATATTCGTGCTCAGCCCTGACATATCTTTATAAGACCAGGCAAATACATCAATGTACTCCCCGAGCAAACGAATCAGGTCTCTTCTTTGAGCTTCCATCAGATGGACACTGATTCTTACTTTTTTAACACATTCCTCATCTCCGAGATTCACAGTTTCGGTTTCTTCCAAATTTGGCTTGTGTTGATTCTCGAACTGTCGAAACTCTTTAGCAACATGTTCGGGAACCTCATTTTCTTCTTCATATTCCTCACACTCATCATCACCTGCCTCATTTTGTTCACTCGGTTCATGACATGACATGACATTGGCAGGTTTTAAATTAATATTACTGAAATCATAAACAAACAAAGTTAGGAAAGTAAAATATAAACAGATAAGTAAACAAAGAAATTTGATAAAAGAGGCTTTTCATTTAGATTGAAAGACAAGCACAAACTTTGGCCATGGTCGAAGGCCATTTTTCCTTTTGAAACATCACAAGGGAATTTAAAAACTTCAAACAAATAAAATTGCATAAAGGGTGGGTCTCGGGCCTCTTCCGGACTACCACCGATTTTAAAACAAACAAAGACACGTGTCTTTTCTACCCAGATGAGCGGGAAATCAGGAGTGGTGTGGAGGTCCAGTTTTGCAATCGCTCCTCAGGCTCTGCATCACGGATGCCTGATGTCCCAGCCTCTTTCTCAAGGACCGCATCAATCTCCTCAAAAAGGCCACAGATTCCTTCCCCGAGACCACTATCGTTGACATTTTCTCGTACCAAAAATGACTGGTACAGATGAGGAATTGGCCTGGCCAATGCTTGGTCAACATTCTTGTTCTTCATCTCTGCTTCGTCATTTGTTGGGACATATCCTAAACCAAACTTTGCTCCTTTGGCGGGAATTTGGATAGGCTCGACGATTTCTTGGAAATGCTTCCCCAATCCAAAACCTGGTTCGAAACCATTCTGGAGCATGACGGTAGCAATCATCTTGTACACGGCAGGCATATGAGGCTGTGGAGCCAAGTCATCATCGGTGGTATTTACCAGCTCCACCGTGTAGAAATCACAACCTCGAGAGACATTATCAACGATCGGTGCATACCCATTGGAATGACTCCCTTCACCATAAATGACTAATTCCTTGTCCTTCCAAGCAAACTTCATTAGTTGGTGAAGGGTAGAAGACACAGCCCCAGCCATATGAATAAACGGTCTTCCTAGAAGCAAGTTGTAACTGGTGTCGATATCCAACACCTGGAACTCCACATTAAAATCTGCAGGACCCACCTGAATATCCAAGTTTACTGCACCCAATGTGTCTCTTTGCACTCCGTCAAAGGCCCTCACATTGACTTGGTTCTGGTGAAGCTTTCCCAAGTCGAATTTCAGCTGCCTCAAAGTCGAAAGTGGGCAAATATTAAGACCGGATCCATCATCGACCAAGACGCGATTAATAATCTTATCTCGACACATACAGGTGACATGCAGAGCTTTGTTGTGTATCTTTCCTTCAAAAGGCAGCTCTTCATCACAAAAACTGATTCGGTGTCCTCGGATGACCTGATTTATCATGGCTGCTAAATTGTCACTATTAGTACCCACAGACACATAAGTATCATCCAAAGCTCTCATCAGAGCCTGCCTATGCAGTTGTGAGCTCATCAACAAAGCCCATACAGAAATCTGAGCTGGTGTCTTCTCCAAGTGCTTCACAATCGAATAATCTTTCGACTGCATTTTTCTCCAGAACTCCTCGGCCTCGGCTTCACTGATCGGCCTTTTTGTTTGGTCCTTCTTCTGCCCTCCTTGGGCCAATTCTTCCGGTGTGTAGCACCTGCCAGATCTGGTCATGCCTTGAGTAACAGCCGTTTCAATCACAAATTTTGGTCGGGTAAGAGTTTCTCGTGGCACCAAGGCAACAGCCTTCTCGGGTGTCAGAATCACAAACTCTTTCTTTTCTCTGATGCTCAACGAAGCTACAGCCTTTTCTAGTTCATCAGGAGCAATCGAAACTATCGACTTCGTCACGCACAAATCATCATCTGTCTCTATCATATTGATAGTGGCGCCTCCATGATTTGGCAAAGGATTGCTATTGACATTGGGCGCAACCGTCTGAAGAGAGACCACATTCTGGTCAATCAGGTCTTGGATCTTATGCTTCAGGTTGATACAGTCCTCGGTATCATGTCCAACACTGTTGGAGTGATACGCACACCTCTGATCAGGTCTGTAAAACTTTGAGCTAGTGTCAACCGGCTTGGGACCCACTGGATGAATATATTCTGCCGCAGCTAATCGCTCGAACAACTTCGTCCGGCTTTCGATAAGCGGAGTAAAAATTCTAGCAGGCTTCTTCTCAAATCTGGGGCGGGAGGGATCGTAATTGCCTTGTTGCGGAGGAGGCATTTGACGATAATTTGGAGCATTTGGACGGGGGGCTTGATATCTGGGATATGAGTTGGTTTGGTAGTTTGGTTGAGGAGCTTGGTAGTTCGAGGGGGTATTTTGGTAAAGTGGAGCTGGGGTTTGGTACATTGGGGGAGGCGTTTGGTAATTTGTCTGAACGTTGGCACAAATAGGGGCGGCATTTCGGTAGTGATGAGATAGAGTCTGGTAAACTGGAGGGGGAGTTTGGTAGATAATAGGGGGAGTTTGATAATTAGGATGGGGTGTATTTTGATAGTTGGAAAGAGGGGTATTTTGGTAACTAATGGGAGGGTTATTTTGGTAATCAACCTGTGCATAACAAGCCGGGTACAAACTCTGTGAAGGTCGCGAACGACCTTGGTATGATGATGACTTCTTCGGGGTCTTCCTCCCCTCATAAGAGATAGAGGACACATCCTCTCTTTTCTTCTTCAACAAGCCCGAAGATTCGGGCGAGGCAGTTACACGGGCAATCTTCCCGGTTCTCAATCCGTCCTCGATAGTCTCACCTACCTTGACTATCTCAGCAAATTTTGCTCCAACGAGCAACATGATTCTGTCATAATATTCGGGCTCCTGCACCCGCACAAACACTTCAACAATTTCTTTTTCTGACATGGGAGGTCTAACTCTAGCCGCCTCCTTTCGCCACCTATATGCGAATTCTCGGTAACTTTCAGTCGACTTCTGCTTTATCTTCTCCAATGAGTAACGGTCAGGAACGATCTCTAGATTGTAGGCGAATCGTTCGACGAAATCCTTAGCCAAAGCGTTCCAGCTAGACCACTGTTTCGTCTCATGAGACGTAAACCATTCTAGAGCCTCTCCGTTCAAACTTCGGCTAAAAAGCCGCATTAACAAAGCTTCGTCTCTCCCAACTCCCACGAGTTGGTCACAGTAGGCCCTCAAGTGTGCTAAGGGGTTCCCCGTTCCTCCAAAGATGTCGAATTTTGGCACCTTGAACCCTTCTGGGAGGTCCAAATTCGGGTGAATGCACAGGTCTTCATAGCTCAATCCGGCGACCTCAGGAATGCAGTTCAGCTCCTTCATGGCTTTTCTAACTTCCTCCTTCATATCTATCTTGGGGGTCTCTTTCTTTGACCTCCACTCTCTCTCCCTCTCCTCATAGTGGTCGAGCTCCGAACCATGGGCGTCATGCTCGTTGGGGACGGGTATTTGAAAGGTGGCTTTTTGTAGTAGTGGTGGAGCAATGGAGGGACTTTGAGCATTTTAAGTGGCTTGGTAATTTTGAGGGAAAGTCTGGGGGTCGGTATGTTGATTTTGGTAATTGAGGGAAATGTGCGGGCGGTTAAGATTTTGGCTTTGAGGGGGTAGGCCGGTTTGGTGGTTTGCATTAGGGAAAGGGAGTGGTGCTTGGGGGTTGGTATCTTGAGGAGGGGGTGGTGTTTGGTAAGAGGCTGAGGCGTAATGGGGGTTTTGGGTGGTAAGGTCAATGATAGAGGGATTGCGAGCAGGACTTGAAGGCGGGTTCTGAGCTTGTTCCACGTTAGGAGGGGGAATTTGAACTGGAGGCCTTCCGTCTGGTTGAGTGTTGACAGCAAAAATCGAAGGGGGCAAATCATGTCTTCTTTACATCTCAACCCTCATCTCAGCAATTTGCTGCATCAACTGCAGGATCAGTTCATTCTGATCGGCAAGGGCGGGCTGAGCCACCACGACATCAGTAAGGCCAGGTTCTTCGTTGTTATCATTCATTGCTGTCTTTTCCTTTTGGGAACCTTGGCTGGGAAAGGAATCTGTAGGCCCTTTTGATCTGGTAAAATAGGGATGATCGGCCAGTGTATCAAAACAGATCAGTTCTAACTACCTGTAGAGAAAACAACTCAAAGGCAAATCTGTTAGTATTAGTCCTGAATGAATAATGCAAGATATCGCATATAAAACAGATAAACACATAAAAGTTGCTTTGTCTGAGAACATGTCAACCCACGAATAATGGGGACTGACTTTTGAACAAGCAGAAATTTGCTCGTTTTTTTTTTTTTTTTTTTTTGGTTGAGGTTGGTGACTCAGAAAGGTTTAATTGCGTTGAGTTAAGGTCTTCTTGTTGCATCTCTCGGCATCTGTTGATGTGAATTCAATGTTTCCTCGTATAATGATAGAAGGGGGAAAAGAAAATTTGAAAAGGATATGGGCCGGGCCTTGAAAGGCTGCCTACGTATCTCCGAAGGAGAATTCAGGCCCAACGTAGTTCGAATACGAAGGGAATTTTCATTTTCATTCATTCATTTCTGGTGATTACAAGGAAAGTAAAAAACAGATAATAAAGCTCCTAAGAGATAGATGGTGCCTTCACCGAAGCTTCTTTCTCTGACTGCTGTATTAGCCACGGGGGGTAAACTCATATGTTTCGGGGGCGGTTTCCTCATTCTCTTCTTTCCACCGTCCCTTGACAAGAGGTCTATAGACAATTTCCTCCTCAAGTTCCTCTTCAACAGATTCAGGTCCAGTGCCTCCTAGACCACTGTTGGTGGCCTCTTGGTTGAAGAAAGGGTATTTTCCATGTAGTTTTTGAAGGCTCATGGTTATATCATTGTTGAAGGCAGCATGTTCCTTCCACATAGCAACTGTCTCCTCGTTCATGACAGCATATCTTGCCATCTTAGCCGCTAACTCTGCGTCCAGTGCTGCACTTTTGGCTTGCGCAGCTGCGGTGGCTAATTCTACTTCTATTCTTCTTTCTCCCATCTCTCGAGTCTCTTGTTTGAGTCGACGCAGTTTCATCCTTAGACTATCCTCAGTCGTTTTCACTTCGACATTCTTGCTCTTTTCCATCTTAGCAACACTCTCACCTTTTCTGAGATGATAGAGTAATATTTTAGGATTTGGTATTGAGATTTTTTTATCTGGCTGAGAAACTTAAGACTCATGGAATTTTGGTCGGACATTTGATAGTGACTTGTATTTGGAATTAGGGAAATTTTCAGAAAATTTTCGAAAAGGAGTGGGCTAAAAATGTCCTCATTCAAAGCAACAATACCACATAAACAGTTTAAAGCACACAAACATATATCGCGTGTCCTAAACAAGTAGGGGGCCCTTTTGTGCCAAGGGTAGGCCTAGCGCATTTGAAAGATGTATGTGTAGAATTGAACCATTTTGTTACCCCAAAGCAAATTTCGCACATAAAATGATGTTCAAGAAGCGAAAATAAGCAAGGGAAGTAGGGAATAAACGAAAATCACAAAGGAAAGGCCCACGCACGGGTCATTCGAAAAGAGTACCAAAATACAAGAAAGGCAAGCCCACGCAGGGGTAAATGACAATAAGTACATATAGAAAAACCCACGCAGGGGCGAAATCTGCTAAGATGTTCCCGTCGGCTCCGTCTCTGATCTGCTCCTCTTGTTCTGCGCCATGAGATGTTGAAGCCTATATTGAATCATTAGCATGTATCATTCGCTCCGGCGACCTTTCTCTTCCCAGTCTTCGAGGCACATTCCGCTTTTCTTATCTCCAATCCATAAGTTAAGCTCTCCCAAATCGCTTCTCAAGCTTTCTAGTTCTTGAGTTACGCTTTCGAGGGCGTACTTATCCTCTTCTTGCTTTCGGAGAAATTGCTCGTGCATTTCCTGGGCTTCTCTTCTTACCTCTCTCAGTTCTATCAAAGCTTTGGACTCTTTGTCCTCTACACTGCGGTAAATGTTCGGAACTGAGAAAGAGATACCCTGTATATTGCGCTTCAACCAAGCTTTGTAAGTTTCATCATACCCCGCATTAAATCGATCTATGGCAATAGTGTCCTTGTTCATTCGCACAGCTCTTTTCCATTCTCTCAGCATCTCTGAAGCCTCAGGCACTCTATCATCCCCGATGTCGAACACATAGATACGGTA
>NW_026028480.1:300093-315566 GCF_019186545.1 Solanum stenotomum | reverse complement strand
TAATAATGAGGGATTTATGTGAGAGGGTTTTCAACATTTTAGATTTAGGAGAGAAGTGAAGGAACGGAAGCTTGTTAGTTCCAAGGAGCTGTTGAAGGACTTGACAAACTACAACAAGGAGGATGATAAATGTTCATTGAGAGCTGAGCATCAAATGAACAGCACATTCAGTCTCAAATGCTTCTGCGTGTTATTATTGCAACAAGGACAAACTCAAGCGACTCCATGGAGAAAGAGGAATCCGATGAAGATGATTCAAAGAAGGGTAGAAAACGGCCAACTGCACTTAAGAGCAGTTTAGTGACCTTTGTGTATAAATAATCCATTGTAATCAGTTTACCCTTGTCTAATACAAAACTTCTTCATCTTCTGTATATTTCTTCTTTTAGAGCCATTCTATCAGAATTCCTTGGTACCCTGAATAGTGAAACTTCGAATTCTTCTTGAAGTCCTAGCTTTTCATGTAACACATTCATTGCATAAATGGCCTAATCTCTTTAGACTAATTAGTGAAACAGGATTGTCAATCAATCGAGCCACATCAGAAAAACTATTCTGGCAAACAAATACTTGGAGTATATCTAATATGTTCACAATGTTCCTCTATTCAAAAGACCCAATCTTTAACCATCCAAAGAACTTTGACGAGGCAAAATCATCAACTAACAACAACATACCAAATGTAATCCTACAAAGTGCAATCTAGGGAAGGTAGGTGTATCCAGACCTTACCCCTACCCTAAAGGTAGAGACATTGTTCCCTATAGACCCTCGGCTTGATGAAAACAACAGCAACAGCAATTTACCCAGTGTAATCCCACACGTGAGATCTGGGGAAGGTAGTGTATACCCCCTACCTTGGGAGGTAGAGAGGTTGTTTCCCCTCTGCTCACAGGGGTCAATAAACAAAGGCAAAATACTACACAAGCAAAACAAAAGAGTCCAAAAAAAGAACACTATACGATAATCGAAGTATCCTATATTATAATCCCGAGTATAATCACAAAAATTAACATCCAAATGCTGGAATTTACCAAATCAAATCCAATTCTCACAAGTATCAATTCAACAACAATTTCATAGAACATAAATATGCTTTAAGGAGTGCAATTCCATAGGATAAGCAAAAACATGAGAGATATCAATTTAAAAGGTAAAACAAAAAAAAACCTAATCGGAAATGAATGATACCTTGAGGATGTTAAGTTAGAGGTAGAAGAGAAGAAAGAGACGGATGCCCAATCGTGCTTCGATCTAATCTGATACTCTCTCAGCTGCTCTGCTAGCTTCGATCTCGTAATCATCGTTCCGTTCCACCTTCCGATTCCTCCCCCGCACTTCCTCTCTCTCTCTCTATAGCTCTCAATCGATTCAAATGTTGATTCTGTGCGTAAACCTACAGCTCTCCTATGCGCGCATCGATAGAGAGGAGATCCCGGAGAGACGAACGTGCCGGCGGCAATGCGGCGACCCGGCGGCCGGCGATCGAAAGGGATTTTGAATTATTTTATTACTAACAGAAAAACTTATGTTCGTTTGGGTTGTTTTCCTATTTCTCTGTACAATATTGTGACTCTTTTCTAATATTTCAACTAAATCTTTTTATTTTTATATATTAGACGTAAATTAAAAAAAAAAAACTGTTTTATTTTCTTCTATAGTATATACTAGTATTCGTATTCGCGCGTTGCGCGGATAATTTCAAATATAATAGTGTTTTAAATTAAATTTATGACTTTTGGTTGTGTATTTTTCGTTTGTTCCAATTTATTTAATTATGTTTTACTATAATTACGTGCATGAGCTTAAAATAGCACTTTCAATTTTATAATTGATGTATTTTTCTCAAATAGTAAAACATAGACATGTGTCATGTGTGAAAAGGTAACCATTTTAAATTTCAATATTCAATAGATTATGATGATGATTATATTTTAAAATAAAGACACAATAAGGAGTGTAAAATATAGGATACATTATATTTAGAAGTTAGACTGCATAATTGAATTAATTCAAAATAAAAAGATGAATCCAACTTTCATGACTAATATAATCTTTTTAATTAGAAGTGCTCCATTTCACGACCACATCATTAGCAACATTAAGCACATTAATTTTTTGAATAACTAATTATATTATTATACCATTTATTTATCTTGTCTTAATTTAAATTACAAAAAAATATTTTAATATGAAAAACTCACATATGAACATCAACTTCTATCAATGTAGATTTACCCAAATTATTATATTTGTGTTTGAATTGTTAATTTGTTTCATCAGCTATCTGTTAATTACAATTCGAGAATTTACACTCTTTGACAAAGTAATTTAGGTAACATCAGCTATCTATTTTTACGATCCGAGAGTTTGCACTGCACAATAACCTACAAAGTACAAAGGAATAAAGGTAAGATGTTAAAAAGATAAATCATCGATTCTAATTTTGGAAAAAATTGAATAGCAAGAAGTCCATATTTGTGTTTGAATTGTTAATTTGTTTCATCAGCTATCTATTAATTACATTTCAAGAATTTGCACTCTTTGACAAAGTAATTTAGGCAACATCAGCTATGTGTTTTTATGATCCTAGAATTTGCACTGTACAATAACCTGCAAAGTACAAAGGAATAAGGTAAGATGTTTAAAAGATAAATCATCAATTTGAATTTTAAAAAAAATAAATAGCAAAAAGTCTTGCCGAGAAAAAGTGATGTGATCTTGATCTAATCAATCTTTAAATCACATGAAATATCTATCAAATACAGGAAAATATTAATAAAACCTATTTCGTCTAATAAAAAAATAGAAATAGAAACCAATGAGAATGAACAAAGCTTATTTAAAAAATCCATATGTCAAGCTTATATTTACAAAAACATATATTTCTAAGTGGTGGAATAGTATAATTCTATTGAAAATAAGCTAAAATTAAACTAATCGTAGATTTTTAGAAACAAAAAGAGCAGTGAAGAAGCCAAACAAAAATGTAAAAGAAAGAAGTATAGATGAGAATCTTATGAATCAAATATTTTTTTGATGTGTACTTATTTTCGCCCTGAAACGTTTTTGGTACATTCCGTCCTAAGACTCTAGAACCACTCCTTTAATTTTTCATCGTTGGAGTTCTGGCAGTAGTGACTGTATATGTCATTTTCATCTCTGTCAATATATATTGGCAATGGATACATTAATATAAAAAAATATGAAATACCTACATAAATTCAGTAAGAAAAACTAATAACCACATTTCAAGTTATCAACACTGTATGAAGTATGAAATTCTATTCTTGAAATTTTTGAATTTTCAATGTTGCATTTCCAAACATAAAATAGCTATGAATTTAAAGAAACCAATTATATAGTCATCAAATAACTTTATTGTTTCTTATTGTGTTTTATTGTATTTATTCACTATATCAACTATTAGTATTTTTACATTGATAGCAATTATATAACTAAAACTTTGAACAAATATGTTAATAATAAATCAATAAGCAAAATAAAAAATGAACTTGAAAATATTAGTGCAGAGTAATTCTTAGCATTTCATCAAAACTAAAGTATTGATTCAATAAAGAATAAAATGCGTGAATATTTGCGATCTTATATGTTTCATCTTTCAACCTCCATTGCTTCTCATTGATGAGTTCATCCTAAGTAGGCATATTTTGCCGGAAGGAGTATGCATTTAAAAATATATTGATACTCACTTATTTGAATAATAAATCTACGATAAATAACTATTTTTAGAGAAACATTCTACATAATTTAAAAAATTTAAGTATATTACATATTAATCTAGTGATAAAACCTTTTTGAGTATGCAACAAATTTCACCCAGTATACAGCAAATTCAAAGAAAAAAAAGTGGCATATAAGTTCAATACATATATTGGAGTGAACCTTTGAAGCGTTTCTTGACTTTTTCAAATGAGTCTTGATTTATCCACCGTTTTTAAAAATATATTGTTGTCCACAAAATTTGTGATTTATTATCCACTAAAAGTAAAAACCGTAAAAAGTAACTGTTTGAAAGTTTTACACCATTATCCAAGATTTAAGAAACTGTAAAATTTTCAAATTTTAAATTGATTTTAATAATTTATAAATTCTAGAAAATTTATGGTGCAGTGTCACTTTTTCCTCTCCTATTATATATAGATAGATTTGGGCAAAAATAACGGATAGATTTTTCTGAATATTATTTTTAATTTAATTTTTACACAACACTGACTATAAAACAATGAATGTTGTGGTTCAATTTATCAATAGACTCGATAGCAAAAATAATTTTCCGGGGTTTTAGTGCTAAAAGAACTAACAAATTTCTATTATTTTGTGTCGCCATCTAATTAATGCACAAGTTCTTGAGTCATCTAACAACAACATATTCAGTGTAATTCCACAAGTACTGAGGTTTGAAGATTCTTTAGTCAT
Source organism: Solanum stenotomum (assembly GCF_019186545.1). Taxonomy (NCBI): domain Eukaryota; kingdom Viridiplantae; phylum Streptophyta; class Magnoliopsida; order Solanales; family Solanaceae; genus Solanum; species Solanum stenotomum. The sequence goes on along the minus strand of NW_026028480.1, from coordinate 311,126 downwards.
CTAAACAAGAAGTGAAGTATGGAATAATCAACATAAGAATTTTACCTTGAAAAAACTCGTTGCTCAAAGGAGTAATAAAATCAACGGAAAAAAATCACAACGTATTCCTTCGTAAGTGATTAGAACAACAAAATCCGACTCAATAATAACATATTTGTGCCAACTCAAATTCTGACAAGACGTCTATAGAAAATTTTCTATTTAGTGATTAGAACCATAAAAGAAAATATGGTCCAGTGTTTCAATGTCAAAGTGCTACTCTTTAAAAGTCGAAATTTAGAAATTAAAGGTATCTTAATGTGCCATATGTTTAATTAGGCTAATAGGAGTTTGTTCTTGGTCTTTCTCATAGACAGGGGCGGACGTAGAATATCGATATCAGATTCATCTGATTTCAGTAATTTCAATGCAAATTGTAAATTGAATTGGATGTTTCATTTCGGCTATTTCCTACCTTACCCTTTCAATTAATTCAGAAAATACAAACAACAAATATAAACTCAGGGTTCACTCGACGAGTTAGTTTAAGTTGGATATAAATCACATCCTACACCAACTCCATTTAGGAGCCTGACATCCTCTATAACGGACAAGTTTATTTAGGAATCAATTTTTCATGTTATGTGCTATATAGCAATCAAAACGTATTCAGATAAACAATGTTGTTAGAGACAAGTTTTTACTGGAATATGAAACTTCTAGTTAGTAAATCAAGACATTTATAACATTTTTGGATACTAAAAGACACTACCTCTGTTAGAGCATATATTACAATAATATACTATAAATTAAATATAGTAAATTGAAACAGCATGATCGGTTTAATTCTTAACCATATATAATTATTATACGTTGCCATATATAGCTAATTAGGAATATGCAATATATAGTTATTTCATTTAGTCTAATCTGTCAACTTAATTAATAACTAGCGGGACTCTACTAATACAAAATTTCAAATTGATCAATACTATAAATAGAGGCAAAATGTTCATTAGTTTTCTGCAATTATCATAATTCAAGTAGTTGTTATATTTAAACAAAAAAAATAATGGGATCGAAGGCATTTTTGCTAATTGTTTTGGCTATTTTTCTTGTGACAACATCAGAGGTTGCAGCTAGGAAGTTGGCTCAGAGTTCCATCACATCCTTGAAAAAGGGTAAGCTCCCTACGTCCTATTTTATGTAAAGGTGTTACAGTTTGAAAAGTCAAATTATTTGTCTCATAAATTTTCTGAGAAATATTTGAATTGTTATCTAAATTGACTCGTGATACTTTTCCTTTAACTAAGACCTTAATTTCGTAAATTGAATTGTTCCATTCCCTCCTTAATAAAAGCCTAAATTACCCAACCTTTAGTAACTTAGCCAAGCGTGATTCGTCGAAAGTCAATTTGTCTATAAGTTGCACAAAAGCACATGAAAGTATGCCATACGCAAGTAATTTGGTGGGTGAATGACCCGGCCACCGTTTTAATTACTTGGATCATTTTGATTCTTCTAAATTTAGTTCATTTAAAAATTGGGGGCGTATGATAAATATAGGGCCTGAGTTAATCTATGAAAAAACCTTGCAAAAATAATATTTAAAAAAATATATATATTTAATATGTTATATATAGTTTTTTAATAAAGAAGAATTTTCTTTAATAATTTTGTTTGTTATTACAAAAATTATAAGAATTGGAGGAGGACATTAACATGCATGTATGTGTATGATATCTGGTGCAGGAGAGGCAAGTGAGACAAATGACGCCAAATTTTTCGGAGGAGGACTTCCGGGATTTGGGGGAGGTTTTCCGGGAATTGGTGGACTTCCCGGAATCGGAGGAGGACTTCCAAAAATTGGAGGACTTCCAACAATAGGAGGACTTCCCGGAATAGGAGGGCTTCCTGGAATCGGAGGAGGATTTCCAAAAATTGGAGGACTTCCAAAAATAGGAGGAGGACTTCCCGGAATCGGAGAACTTCCAAAAATTGGAGGACTTCCAACAATAGGAGGAGGAGGACTTCCCGGAATCGGAGGACTTCCTGGGATAGGAGGACCCTCAGGAATTGGTGGAGGAGGACTTTCGGGAATTGGAGGACTTCCCGGAATCGGAGGACTTCCAGGACTAGGAGGACTTCCAGAAATTGGAGGAGGAGGAGTTCCCAAAATCGGAGGACCTCCAGGAATTGGAGGAGGAGGATCTCCAGGAATAGGAGGAGGAAAAGGTGGACTTCCAGGATTTGGAGGACTTCCTGGAATCGGAGGACTTCCAAAAATCGGAGGACCTTCAGGAATTGGAGGACTCCCCAAAATCGGAGGACCTTCGGGAATTGGAGGAGGAGGACTTCCTAAAATTGGAGGACCTCCGGGAATAGGAGGAGGAAAAGGAGGACTTCCAGGATTTGGAGGACTGCCTGGAATCGGAGGACCTTCAGTAATTGGAGGACTCCCCAAAATCGGAGGACCTTCGGGAATTGGAGGAGGAGGACCTCCAGGAATAGTAGGAGGAAAAGGAGGACTTCCAGGATTTGGAGGAATCGGAGGACTTCCAGGAATTGGAGGAAAAGGAGGACTTTTCAAAACCGAAAGACTTCCTTGATCTAATTAATTAATTACTAAAGAATATCTATGAAGAATATCCATTGTGGTTATATATATATATATATATGTATGTATATAGTGTTTTAGTAGGTAATAGTTTTGTTGTTGAAAGTATGAATAAATGTATACCACAAAAGGTTGTGTTGGAGTGATAAGTAATTTTTTATTCTTAATTAGACGTTTCAGACCTGGGTATGCATGTAATCACCTTTGATAGGTAGCACTTTACATTCAATGTGTAACTTTATCTATATGAATTCGAACAATNATATTGTTTTAGTAGGTAATAGTTTTGTTGTTGAAAGTATGAATAAATGTATACCACAAAAGGTTGTGTTGGAGTGATAAGTAATTTTTATTCTTAATTAGATGTTTCAGACCTGGATATGCATGTAATCACCTTTGATAGGAAGCACTTTACCTTCAATGTGTAACTTTATCCATATGAATTCGAATAATTTAGACTCTAATACGGATATCAAACACCAGATAGAAAAAAAGTGTGAATAAATGTATGGCATTCGTTTACTATGGACGAATGATTATCATATCGTGTTTCTTTATATAAATAATAATTAAATAATATCAGAAAACTTATTACAAGTAATTATCAACCAATTATTTTATGAAATTTATAATTCTTTAAAATAAAATTGTTGACTGCACCAACCAGTTTATCGATCAATCAATTATTTTTAATGAGTTAACCAGAGTTTTAACCAAGAAAACTGGTTCTGAATATTATTCTTTATTTAAAAAAAAACAGGTTGGATCTATTCGTTCATGAAACAATAAATTTTGCGGTTCGATTTACCCTATAGTAACAAGTATTTTCCCGAATTTTGACGCTAAAATAATCGACTGATATTTGTTGGTTCCTTCATAAACTCAAATTTTACCAAATACATTTTGAAAAGTATGTCACGTACCATATGTTTAATTTAGTCTAATAAGAGTTTGTTCCATGTCTTTATCATAGACAGGGGAGGACACCGTACTAGATTTAGCTTAATTTAGTACTTTTGATATGGATGTAAATTTATGTATAAAATTGTATTAAAAAATAGTTAACAGTTAATAAAAATGAATTGGTATCTTTAAAAATATAATTGGTTCAATATTCTGAAAAATAGTAAAGAAAAACCACTTTCCGGTTAAAATTATTTTTTAGAAATAAGGTGAATTTATTGATATAAAAATAAGGTACGTAAGTGACTTTAGTTACTTTCACTAAGTTGGTAGAAATTTAATTTACTCCTATTATTCAGTTACGATTTACTACTTTAGTATTTTAATACGTACCATAAACTAAATTGGAATCAGTTTTTCAAGTTATGTTATATTATATGTTTTTTATAATAACATTGTGCTATAATAGTTTTAAAATATTATCTGAATTGTGAATAATGATAATGTTATAAAGAAGCTCGATAATTCAAGACGATTATAACATTTTGAATATAGCTAATTCTCAGCCATATATAATCATATAATTATAATTAGGAAAATACAATATATAATTATAATTAGTCTAATATATAATCTGCCAACTTAACTAATAACTAGTCTGGTACATACATATATAGTCTAACGATGCAACTTTTCAATTTTAGCTCACAAGAAGTTCAAATGATCAATACTATAAATAGAGGAAAAATGTTCATTAGTTTCATACAATTATCATAATTCAAGAAATAGTTATATTTAAGCAAAAATAATATGGGATTGAAGGCATTTTTACTAATTGTTTTGGCTATTTTTCTTGTGATAACATCAGAGGTTGAAGCTAGGAAGTTGCTTCAGAGTTCCATCACTCCGTCGGGAAATGGTATGATCTTTCCGATCGTATTTTATATAAAGGTGTTACTGTTTGAAAAGTTACTTTTTTTGTTTTAAATATTTTTGAAATTTTGGAGAAATAATTTCAGGACTTCCCGTGATCGGAGGATTACTTGGAGGAGGAGGATCAATTGCAGGCCTTCCCATAATCGGACCACTTATAGGAGGCCTATTTCCATGAATTGGAAGAGGACTTTTCAGAATCCAAAGAATTTCCGGAGCTAATTAATTAATTACTAAAGAATAATTATGGTGTCTACTTATATATTATGTCGTGTATTTTAGTAGGTAATAGTTTTGTTGTTGGAAGTATGAATAAATGTATACCACCAAGCAGTGAAGTGGTAACTAATCTTTTATCTTCAATTAGAGGTTCGAAACCTGGGCATGAAGTAACCTTTGATAGGGAGTAAATGTTTCTCTCTAAAGTGAAACTTCACCGTCAGATCCCAAAACGGATATCAAACCCAGGTAGGAAACCCAAATAAAACGTATGAATAAATGTATGATAAGTGGCCGTTCATTTACTATATGGATGGTCATCATGTCATGTTTCTTTGTATTATATTAATAATATAAATAAATTGAAGGGAAATAATATTAGAGAACTTACTTTCTATACGCCCCTTTTCGTTTACAAGTAATTGTCATTTGTCATCCAAATAGTTAAGCAAAAATCCAATTGAAGCTATTTTTTCCTTTGTATTTAATTATTTTGTTCCGTTTTACATAACATTCAATTTAACTTGAATTACTTTTTTTTTTAAAAAAATTCTCGTTCAATATCTAATATTCGTTTTGAGCCCCCCATAAAATTTAGACGTTTGCATGAAGAAAATTCATCGCGTAACTACAACGGAAATGAATAACATGATTTACAAGTGAATTGCTTATGAAAAATCGGTTCCGATATTGTATTAGCAACAAATTTAGTATATATATATCATTAGTTTAAAGAATTTTTGAACGATTTCTATATGCAAGTTCCATTAAAATATGGGAATTTTAATTATAAAAATAAATATATTATTCTTTATAACAAGTAAATATGGTCTAATGGACGTCACACATTCCCATTAATTTACCAAAAGAAGAGTCAAAAACATTTACAGTAAAACCTCTATAAATTAATATAGGTGGGACTGTGAAATTTTATTATTTTATATAGATATTATTTAATCAATAAGTTAATATTTATTAATTTAAAGAAGGATAAAGAATGGTTTGAGATTCAATTTATCTTACTAATTTATGTATCATATTTAAAAAAATATTATACATAAAGTACAACGAATACATCAAAGTCATTGTATCTTACTAATTTCAACCTTGTGATGCTGGGATAATAAGAGCTTTCAAGATGTATTATCGAACAAATTTTATCGTAGGATATTAGAAGGCTATGAAGTGGGACAAACTGATCCAACAAAGGTTAATGTTTTGGATGCTATCAATTTTGCAATCCCTGTTTGGGCAACAAATGTTCAGCAAGAAACAATAGCAAATTGTTTTCGACACTGTAAAATTCATTCGGGGGATGCAATCTCAGAGAATTTGAATAAACCTACTTGTGAAAGCGTCATTCATGAACTTGAGGTCATGATTAATGATCTTGGTTACCACAATAAAATGGATGTCAATAACCTGTTGGATTATCCGGGTGAATGTGATACATGTTCAGAGGTCCAGAGCTAAGAAGAAATTATGGATACCATCGGAAAAAGCAATGTTGATGATGAAGTTGAAGATGATACTATACCTTTGGAACTAGTTACGCTTAAGGAAACACTTATCGCATCTAGAACTCTTCACAATTTTATGGTGCAATTCGAAAAGACAACACCAGAGCTCTTGGATGCAATAAGAAAAGTTAGAGATGAGCTTTAACAAGATTTAAATTTTAAGAAAAAACAGAACACAATAGAATCATATTTCACTAAACTGTCTTAGATATATTTGTACTTTTAAAGAATTATTAATTTATAATATTAATGGGACCAAATATTTATATAGGGGTCTTCTGAAAATATATTATCTCATTATCTTATTGAAATTGGTGATTTTTTCCATTGGCCCAAGTCGGGATCGGAGAAAATATTATTTTAAAGAAATTATTAATTTATCGAGTATTAATTTATAGAGATTTTACTGTTGATAAAATATCTATTGGATTAAAATTTCTTATCTAAAATGACTCACATATCATTTATACAAAATATGACCATTGAGCCCCTATCTTTAACCAATAAAGTGCATAATCATTTTTTTTTTGAATAGTAATAATTAAAAAAACGCCAGAATCGGATCATTAGCCAACCTTCGATTAAAACGAGATATTACATAAAACTAGTAATTTCAAAGAGTCATAAAAATGGAAAAAAAGAGAACCGCAGTGAAGAGCTCCATGACTCAAATTTTTAAATTTGACTTATCATAAATGTGTATCGTTTCGAGTGAATAATATAAAAGTTCATATTTAAAATTTGGGACTTATCAAAAGAGATTTGAGCTGGATGTCCATTGAAATATATCACCGAAAAGCTTCCAAGTTCAAAGTTTGAAATTTGACTTGCAGCAACCTTGAATCATTTCGAGTGAATAATATATCAAAAGAATCAAAACATCGAGAGGAACTCATATCTAAAATTTGAGACTATTTGGAGGAGATTTGTGTTTGTCGGGATTGAAAAAAAATATACAGCTCATAAGAAAGATAAACCGCTGCAATGTACAAATATCATATAACAATGTATATACATTTATGATACGTGGGTATGTATCATATATGCACGGTTATACATAACTATTTATATAATATTGACACGTTATATTACTATTTATACAATATCAATATATTACGTAACTATTCATATAATATCAATATATTATATAATTATTTATACAATATCGATACATTACATATACATATATCCATTTTGTTTATTTTTTTGTATAAATGGTATATATGCTCTAGTTTTTGGACGGCAGGAGCATCAATATCCCAAAAGTATAACGAAGGGTATCTGCATGCCATTTACGATAGTTCAGGGGTATATTTTTCCTGTTTCCCTTTTTTTATTTATACTTTTAATCGCATTTTTGGGAAAAAATAACTAACAAAATTTGTGAAAAAGTTAAATTACCGACTATGCCGATTGATTTATCTATTATTTTTAATGATTTGATTTATCTATTATTTTTAATGATTTAACAGCAATTCTGACCAAGTCAATCGATTTTCTGAATATTATTTTTTGGAAAAATTATGTAAATGAGTCATAAAATGCAAAATAATTACATGTTCATACCCAAATCCAAAGTAATTCAAGAAATATCCATTCTCCCATAAATAAATACAACCCATACCCCCTTCATTAAGGCTGATAATTTTTGGATACTAAATCAATATCATATACTGTATCGGTATCATTAAGGTTGAGACTATGATAGTGTTTTTATGTTGAGTTTTTGTTCCTTGATCTACACGTTTATACAATAAATCAAATCCTTTAAAGAATATTTTTTGCACTTGAAATCTACTTTCAGTCTTCTGCGATGTCCGTACCTGGTTCCTTCACTGCATACATAGAACTTTTATTAAGTTGTTTCAGTAGATATGATAAGGGTCAAGTTTTATAGTAATCTTTTGTCACACTACCAAATATTTGTGACATTATTATTAATGTTTGTTATATTTGTCATTCATCAAAATTTCACATTCAACATAACTCAACAAATTATTGAGAGTCCAACTCAATAATAATATATTTGTGCCAACTCAAATTTTGATAAGACGTCTATCAATAAGTCTGAGTAACCTTATCAATAAGGTACTTTCCAAAGTCATTCATGGTATTAGTTTCGTATGAAGCTCAGCCCATTGTAAGGTGTTTATTAGGACAGATTTCAAGTTAAATTAGTGTTACATCTGATGTTATGTAAGTGTATAGTCAACGGGCCAGATTTACATTAGAGCTAACATAAAACATTCAAACGAACTGATTTACGATTCTTCAGCTTGGGTGTTGATTCCACAACGTTTGGTGAGAGCTTAGAGACCGCTAACATTGGAATCACCTCAGGGGACCAGTTTAAACCTTGAATTTGGTGTAAAGTTTAAAGATGAGTTTGAGCTAAAATTTGATGGCCATCAGATTGGAAATTTGGAGAGATACCACAAGCATTCCCTTATTGCCGCCTCAAATCTGCAGATGATTAATTCTGGCGAGCTACAACGGCTTCAAGCATAACATTTGGTCTTCACCATTGTAGTCTGTAGACCTCTGACTGTAGTAACTTTCATTTCTTTTTGGTGTCCTTTTTCTAACTTCAATGTCCAGTGTTTCAACGTCAAAGTGCTACTCTTTAAAAGTCGAAATTTAGAAATTAAAGGTATCTTAATGTGCCATATGTTTAATTAGGCTAATAGGAGTTTGTACCTGGTATTTCTCATAGACAGGGACGGACGGTAGAATATCGATATCAGAGTCATATGATTTCAATAATTTCAATGCAGAGTGTAAATTGAATTGGATGTTTCATTTCGGCTATTTCCTACCTTACCCTTTCAATTAATTCAGCAAATACAAACAACAAATATAAACTCAGGGTTCACTACATCAGTTAATTTCAGTCAGATATAAATTACATCTTACACCAACTCCAATTGGGAGCCTGACGATCTCTATAACAGACAAGTTTATTTAGGAACCAATTTTCCATAATATGTGATAAATAGCAATCGAAACGTATTCAGATAAAAAAATATTGTTACACAGAAGTTTTAACTGGAATATGAAACTTCATAGTTAGTAAATCAAGACATTTATAACATTTTTGGATACTAAAAGACGCTATCTCTGTTAGAGCATATATTACTATAATATATAAATTACATATAGTAAATTCAGACAGCATGATCTGTTTAATTCTTAACCATATATAATTGTTATACTTTGCCATAAATAGCTAATTAGAAAAATGCAATATAGTTATTTCATTTAGTCTAATTTGCCAACTTAACTAATAACTAGCGGACTCTACTAATGCAAAATTTCAAATTGATCAATACTATAAATAGAGGCAAAATGTTCATTAGTTTTCTACAATTATCATAATTCAAATAGTAGTTATATTTAAACAAAAAAAAAAAAATGGGATCGAAGGCATTTTTGCTAATTGTTTTGGCTATTTTTCTTTTGACAACATCAGAGGTCGCAGCTAGGAAGTTGGCTTAGAGTTCCATCACTTCCTTGAAAAAGGGTAAGCTCCCTACGTGGCATTTTATGTAAAGGTGTTACAGTTTGAAAAGCAAATCATTTTCTCTCATGAACTTTTTTTAAAATATTTTGAATCGTTATCTAAATAGACTCGTAATACTTTTCCTTTAATTAAGACCTTAATTTCATAAATTAAATTGTTCCATTCCCTCCTAAATAAAAGCCTAAATTATTTTGTTCATCTGAAAATGAAGTTGAACAGTAGTGATATACGTGTTTAGTAATTTTCAAGCGCTTAATTTCCACGGTCACACAAGTTTGAGTAGGTGAATTACCCAACCTTTTAGTAACTTAGCCAATCATAATTCGTCGAAAGTTGATTTGTCTATAAGTTGCACAAAATAATCCCATGAAAGTATGACATATGCAAGTAATTAGGTGGGTGAATGACCCACTGTTTTAATTTCTTAGATCATTTTGATTCATTTAAATTTAGTTCATTTAAAAATATAGGGCATAAGTTAATCTATGAAAAACCTTGCAAAAATAATATTTTTTTAAAAAATATGTAATATGTTATATATAGTTTTTTAATAAAGAAGATTTTTCTTTAATAATTTTGTTTGTTATTACAAATATATAGGAATTGGAGGAGGACATTAACATGTATGTGTATGATATCTGGTGCAGGAGAGGCAAGTGAGACAAATGACGCCAAATTTTTTGGCGGCGGACTTCCAGGATTTGGGGGAGGTTTTCCGGGAATTGGAGGACTTCCTGGAATTGGAGGACTTCCCGGAATCGGAGGGCTTCCTACAATCGGAGGAGGACTTTCCGAAATTGGAGGACCACCAACATTAGGAGGAGGAGGACTTCCCGGAATCGGAGGGCTTCCAAAAATTGGAGGATTTCCCGAAATCGGAGGACTTCCAACAATAGGAGGAGGAGGACTTCCTGGGATAGGAGGACCCTCAGGAATTGGTAGAGGAGGACTTCCTAGAATTGGAGGACTTCCTGGAATCGGAGCACTTCCCGGAATTGGAGGAGGAGGAGGAGTTCCCAAAATCGGAGGACTTTCGGGAATTGGAGGAGGAGGAGTTCCCAAAATCGGAGGACCTCCGGGAATTGGAGGAGGAGGACTTCCAAAAATCGGAGGACCTCCAGGAATTGGAGGACTCCCCAAAATCGGAGGACCTTCGGGAATAGGAGGAGGAGGACTTCCTAAAATTGGAGGACCTTCGGGAATAGGAGGAGGAAAAGGAGGACTTCCAGGATTTGGACTTCCTGGAATCGGAGGACTTCGGAGGAAAAGGAGGACTTTTCAAAACCGAAAGATTTCCTTGATCTAATTAATTAATTACTAAAAAATATCTATGAAGAATATC
>NW_026028480.1:250379-299825 GCF_019186545.1 Solanum stenotomum | reverse complement strand
ATATTGTTTTAGTAGGTAATAGTTTTGTTGTTGAAAGTATGAATAAATGTATACCACAAAAGGTTGTGTTGGAGTGATAAGTAATTTTTATTCTTAATTAGATGTTTCAGACCTGGATATGCATGTAATCACCTTTGATAGGAAGCACTTTACCTTCAATGTGTAACTTTATCCATATGAATTCGAATAATTTAGACTCTAATACGGATATCAAACACCAGATAGAAAAAAAGTGTGAATAAATGTATGGCATTCGTTTACTATGGACGAATGATTATCATATCGTGTTTCTTTATATAAATAATAATTAAATAATATCAGAAAACTTATTACAAGTAATTATCAACCAATTATTTTATGAAATTTATAATTCTTTAAAATAAAATAAAATAAAATTGTTGACTGCACCAACCAGTTTATCGGTCAATCAATTATTTTTAATGAGTTAACCAGAGTTTAAACCAAGAAAACTGGTTTTCTGAATATTATTCTTTATTTTTAAAAAAAAAAAAACAAAACAGGTTGGATCTATCCGTTCATGAAACAATAAATTTTGCGGTTCGATTTACCCGATAGTAACAAGTATTTTCCCAAATTTTGACGCTAAAATAATCGATGGATATTTGTTGGTTCCTTCATAAACTCAGATTTTACCAAATAAATTTTGAAAAGTATGTCACGTACCATATGTTTAATTTAGTCTAATAAGAGTTTGTTCCATGTCTTTCTCATAGACAGGGGAGGACACAGTACTAGATTTATCTTAATTTAGTACTTTTGATATGGATGTAAATTTATGTATAAAATTGTATTAAAATAGGTAACAGTTAATAAATATGAATTCATAATTTTAAAAATATAATTGGTTCAATATTTTAAAAAATAGTAAAGAAAATCCATTTTCCGGTTAAAATTATTTTTTAGTAACAAGTTGAATTTATTGATGTAAAAATAAGGTACGTAAGTGACTTTCACTAAGTTGGTTGAAATTTAATTTACTCCTATTATTCAGTTACGATTTACTACATTAGTATTTTAGTATGTACCATAAACTGAATTGGATGATTTATTTTGGCTATAATGCCCAAGTTTATTTTGGAATCAATTTTTCATGTTATATTATATTATATGTTTTTTATAATAATATTGTGCTTCGCGAATAACGATAATATTATAAAGAGACTTGATAATTCAAGACATTTATAACATTTTGGATATAGCTAATTCTCAGCCATATATAATATATAATTATACTTTGCCATATAAAGATAATTAGGAAAGTGCTATATACAACTAGTCTAATATATAATCTGCCAACTTAACTAATAACTAGTCTGGTACGTACATAATCTAACGATGCAACTTTTCAATTTTAACTCACAAGAAGTTCAACTGATCAGTACTATAAATAGAGGCGAAATGTTCATTAGTTTCATACAATTATCATATTAATTCAAGTAATAGTTATATTTAAGCAAAAATAAAAAATGGGATTGAAGGCATTTTTACTAATTGTTTTGGCTATTTTGCTTGTGATAACAACAGAGGTTGCAGCTAGGAAGTTGGTTAAGAGATCCATCACTTCCTTGGAAAAAGGTATCTCTTTCCGCCGCATTTTATATTAAGGTGTCACTGTTTTAAAATTCAAATCATTTTCTTTATTTTCTAAATATTTTGAATCGTTAACTAAGTTGACTAGTAATATTTTTTAAAAAAATAAATAAATTAAAGAATCTATACTTGATTTCCTTATATGACATAATATAAGTGTTTAGTATATTTCAAGAGTTTAATTTCCATAATGACACAGGTTTGGATGGGTTCATTGGCCTTTTAGTAATTTAGCACATCTTGATCCGTTTAAATTATGTTCATCTAAAAGTTGTAAAATCTACCCATGAAAGTATGGCATACTGAAATAATTGGGTGGGTGAATGGCCCATCCTTTTAGTAACTTAGATCATCCTGAGCCCCTGATTTAGTTCATTTTAAAATTGGACTAATTGTGTATGATTAATGGAGCAGGAACGACAAGTAAGGTAAATGACGCGAAATTTGTAGGACATCCAGGAATCGAGGAGGAGGACTTCCAGGAGTAGGAGGAGGACTTCCAGGAATCAGAGGAGGAGGACTTCCAGGACTCAGAGGAGGAGGAGGACTTCCAGGAGTAGGAGGAGGACTTCCAAGAATCGGAGGAGGAGGAGTTCCAAGAATCGGAGGAGGAGGAGTTCCAGGAGTAGGAGGAGGACTTCCAGGAATCAGAGGAGGAGGAGGACTTCCAGGAATCGGAGGAGGAGGACTTCCAGGAGTAGGAGGAGGACTTCCAGGAATCGGAGGAGGAGGACTTCCAGGAGTAGGAGGATTAAATCCAAAAATTGAAGGATTTCCATGACTCGGAGGACTTTCCATAACCGAAAGACTTCTCTGATCTAATTAATTACTAAAAAATATCTATGAAGAATATTTACGATGTCTACTTATATATTATGTTGTGTGATATAGTAAGTAATAGTTATTGTTGGACGTATGAATAAATGTATACCACCAAACAGTGAAGTGGTAAATAATCCTTTATCCTCAATTAGAGGTTTGAAACCTGGGTATGAAATCCCCTTCAATAAGGAGTATTTTACTCCCTAAAGTGAAATTTTATAGTCAAATCCCAAAATGGATATCAAAACCAAGGTAGGAAACCCAAATAAAACATGAATAAATGTATGATAAATGACCATTCATTTACTATGGATGGTTATCATGTCATTTTCTTTGTATTATATATTAATAATATAAATAAATTTAAGGGAAATAATATCAGAGAACTTACTTTTTGCCCTTTTCGTTTACAAGTAATTTACGCAAAAATCCAGTTGAAGCTATTTTTTAAATTTCTCATTCAGTATATATTATTCATTTTGAGCCCCCATAAAAATTGGACATTTGCACAAAGAAAATTCATCACATAACTACAACAGAAATGAATAACATGATCTACGAGTGGTTGCTAATGAAAAATCGATTCTACAAATTAAATGGTATATTTGCAAAATTCAATATTGTATTAGCGATAAATTTAGAAATTAAATTTTGACAAAAATCAAACACAATAGAATCATATTTCACTAAATTGTCATAGATATATTTGTTCTTTTAAAGAATTATTTTATAATATTAATGAGACCATATACTTATAGAGGATATATTATCTTATCGAAATATGTGTTTGTTTTTTTTTTCAGGTGGCAACGATTTTACCAGAAAAAAAAAATCCTAAAATCGCTGCCCTTACTTTAATTTTTCTTTTTGGACAAAATCGCTGCTGGAGCAGCGATTTTAAATGAAGTTTTTAATGACATGAACGGCGTTAAAAGATATCGCTCCCTCAATAGCGATTTTGCTGTTTTGATTAAAAAAAAATTGATATACCGTTTATATTTATTGAAGGAAAAAAATTATCCTTTTAACTCCGGACTCATAAAAATTTTCTCCAATTTGTTGTTCTCCAAAGTTAGCCAATAGATCTACTACTAAACACTAATAAAATCAATAGGTACAAATTGACCGAGTTCCATTAATAAAAGAACTTATTATTAACTATTTGGGTGATCGATTTCACCCATTTTTATAGTAAAAATATTGCCTTCTCCCAGGGAAAAAGTAGATCGATCAAAGTTGAAAATGGTGGATTTTTAACAAAAACTTATAGATTTTAGGTTTCAAGAAATAACATCTCGATCGGTATTAAAAGTCGAATAATTCCATAAATTAATTTGTCAGTGAATTTTTTTAAAACAATTTGGAAAAAATTAATCGAGACGATATTCTTAAACTAAACAATTATAAATTGGTTATTTTTAATTAGTTAACTGAAATTTTGACCAAGAAAAATAATTTTTTGAATATTATTCTTCATTTTTTTTTACAGAACCAACTGAATCTATCAATTTATGAAACAAAAAATTTTGCAATTCAATTTACTGATAGACTCACAAGCAAAAATAATTTTCCAAATTTTGACAGGGTATCTTATTATGCCATATGTTTAATTAGGCTAATAATAGTTTGTTCCATGTCTTTTTCATAGACAGGGTAGGTGCAAAATATTGATATCAAATTCATTTATGTGAAAATTGACAAATCATAGCAATAGAAAATAATATGAGAAATCTTATTTGTATACAAAATTAGATTCATATTAACAAAATATAGCATGAGAATTTTTGATTACCAAACATAACATGAGTTTTCTTTTTTCAGAACATTTACGTAATTTTGCTCAAAATTTTATTCATGAAAATTATATAAAATCGGTATGATATAAATTGTCTTATAAAGTTTATGGTAGATTTCTAAAAATATATATATTGTATAAAACAATATGAAATATGCATATAGTTATATAGAAATCTTGCATAAAGTTCCTTACCAAATTATTATTTTTTGCATAGAGTTTATGTTGGTTTCGGAAAATCTAATATAACTATAACAACATTGTATATTACTTTCTTTCAAATTTAATACATTTATGTTTGTGGGTTTGTTCAAATCATCTTTTCGGAAAAATATTTTTTTTACTAAATAAGGTATAAGTTGAGTAATTTTAGTGAAAAAAAATACGACAAGTATTATTATATATATTAGTCTATTTCACTAAATTGGTTGACGTTATGTGTGAAATTATATACTTTGCAATATACTGCTAATTAGGAAAATGGCATATATAATTATTTCCTTTAATTGTTCTAGTTTGCCAACTTAATTAATAAAACTAGTCTGGTACATACGTACTAAATGCAAATTTTCAATCTTAGCCCACACGAAATTCAAATGATTAATGCTATAAATTGAGGCAAAATGTTTCATTAGTTTTTCTCATCCTTCTTACAATTATATTATTAATTCAATTAGTATTAATATTTAACTATATAGTTTCAAAATGGGATCGAAGGCATTTTTGTTAATTGTTTTGGCTATTTTTCTTTTGATAAACTCAGAGGTTGCAGCTAGGAAGTTGGCTCAGAGCTCCATCACTTCCCTAGAAAAGGGTACGCTCCCTCACTTGTATTTTATGTAAAGATGTTACTATTTTAAAAAGTTAAATTATTAAAAAATTATTATATATAGCTTTAATAACGAATTATTTCCTATAGTTTGGTTTGTTATTACAAAAATTATAAGAATTGGAGGAGGACATTAACATGCATATGTATGATTACTTTTGTAGAACAAACAAATGAAGAAAACAATAATGCCAAATTTCTAGGAGTAGCGCTTCCACCAATAGGAGGAGTACTTTCAGAAATTGGAGCACCTATTGGATTCGAAAGACTTTCAGGAAGTGGAGAACTTATCGAAATTGGAGCACCTATTGAATCAGAAGGACTTTTAGGAAGTGAAGAACTTATCGAAATTGGAGCACCTATTAAATTTGGAGGACTTCCATGAATTAAAGGAGCAGGACATCTAGGTATAAATCTGAATTAGTCGAACAGATATTGAAGCCCAAATAGAAAGATAAAAAAAATAATATGAATAAATATATCATAAATCTCCATTCATTTATTATGGATGGATGGATGGGTATCAGGTCTCTTTTTATAATAAATAATCTCATAGGGATTAGGGATCATTTGATAGGATGTATACGAATAACGTTGAATAGGGCAATGCTTGCATTAGTAATGTTGGTATAGTTATGTAACAATTATTTCTTGTGCATTGTTTAATTTGATGTATTAAAAATAGTATACACTGCATAATTTTAATTTTATTTATTTATTTGCAAAATTACGCTCCATACTGATGCATTTATTAAAATCTCTAACATTTCTAATACCATGAATTTTAATAAATTTTTTTATCATAAAAAATGAACAACTTGAATCGAATTCACATTAAACGATAGTAAGGGTGTTATTAACTCTAGTACTGAAGAATTGGGCCTGGAGAGGTTCATGAAGTATTTGGGCTAAAACAATTAAAGATATATATACTCTAAATATAGTGTGATACTATCTGGATTTTTCTCTAAGAGAATCAAAATACGAAAAAATATATAAACACACGAAAAAAGAGATTAATTGTAGGGTTCATACAAGTGGTCAAACCAGTGCATCATTCAATTGTTTTTTTTAAAAAAAAATTATACGTGCCTTCAAATAATATTTGATATATTGTAAGAATTATACTAATTGTATATCGAGTTTAGTCCTTTAATCATTAGTTCGCGTAATCTCTTTCTTACACATAAATTAGCCGGGAGATAAGGTCTTCGTATATACTATACATATTTCATCCTCTTCAGACCGACTTATAAAACCATGCTGTTGTTATTGTTATTATTATTTTGGTGCAACTGGAAATTGGTAAATTGTAGAAAAAAAAAAAAATTAATAATAAGATACTCTCGCCCTCAATATAATTTTCATAAATATTTGTTAACCTTATGAAACATTAGCTCAAAAATTCATACTACCAAATAAAATGAAGAATTATCAACCGAATTAAAAATTGAAATTTTGTTAAATCAATATACTAAAGTATGTGTCTCATAATGACTTTAAATGCTGAATTTTGTAATATTATCTACGCATCACACTGATTCAATTTCATATTAGTAAAATTTTATACTTAACATTTTTAGATATAGCTTAACCCAAGACTCTAGGTAGGTTAGAATATCTTGAAGAAAGATATCAGTATATCAAGATAGTAAGTGCAAACAGCATGATCTATGATCAACTCTCAGCCATATCTACGTGTACCTTGCATAGCTAAAGAAAAAAACAATTCTCTATCCGTTTTAATTAATTAATTAATTTAATTTTGATATGGCATAAATTTATGAAAATTCCTAAATCTTGTGGTCTTAAATTATATATTTGTAGAATATATTAAAATGTCTTTTAATCTTTCAAAAGAGACATTCTTTTTTTTTAAAAAAAAAAAAAGTGAATCAAAAGAAAAAATAAGACAAACTAATTGAAACGATTTTTTTTTTAAGAGACCATATTCAGATTCATATCCTAAATTAAGTATTTTGATTCTTGCACTCCGAGAGTAGATATTTTTTTAAGAGTAGTTTATAAGAAAACAAATGGAGAAATCAAAATTTGGCAAGAGTTAGGGTACGACTTTATGCTTAGCTCATATTAACTCAATTCATCTCACTTCAAATAAAATTCTGAATATTGATCTATGTATTGATTCAACTCATTTTAATTAGTACAAAGTCAACATATACAATCCATTAGCCACCGACCCACCCCTATTAACACGAATATCTATGATTATCAGAATGTTTCTTTCTCTCTTTTAATTTATTTATTTGATTCTGATGTGACACAGAATTTAAGAAAAAAATAATAATAAATCATGAATCTTGTGGTTTTAAAAATAAATATATATGAAATGTATTAAAATGTTCTTTAATCAACCATATATTTTGTTCTAAACAAACTAAATGATAAAATATGACAAACAAATTGAAACGAAAAAAGTATAATATAGTTAATTATTTAGGAGAAATCATTTTGTAGGTGCTTTTTGGAAAAGTCGAGTCTAAATAATCTATCAATCTTGCCAACTTAATTAATTACTAGCCCGGTACTTAATTAATGCAATGTTCAAACTTAACCTCTAAGAAGCTTATGATTATGCTATAAATAGTGGCAAAATGTTCATTAGTTTCCTCATCCTTCTTACAATTATCACAAAATCAATTAGTAGTTATATCTTAATTACAATATAGTTTCAAACAAGGAAAAAAAATGGGATCAAAGGCATTTATGCTTATTGTTTTGGCTATTTTTCTTGTGATAACCTCAGAGGTTGCAGCTAGGGAGTTGGCTCAACGATCCACCACTTCCTTGGATAACGGTATATTATCTATGTTTCATTAACCTTATAAATATAGTCATTTTTGTAAGTTGTCCTTCATTTTATGTAAAGGTCTTACTGTTTGAAGAGTTAGATAATTTTTTCTTTGATAGTAATTTTTTCAAAGTACTCCTTTTGAATTTTAAGCTAATTAAGGTGACTTGTAGTACTTGTTTTGTTATTTTCAAATATATAAATTTTATTTTTAACAAAATGGAAGAGTCTATACTCAGATTCATATCCTAAATTAAGTATTTTGATTCTTGAACTTCGAGTGTATTAAGCTATAATAAAGACCCATTTTAAATAGTTTTGTTTGGTACTTACAAAAATTATAAGAAAACAAACAAAGAAATCAAATTTTGGCAAGCGTTAGAGTATGACTCTATGTTTAGATCATCTTAATTACTTAATCAATCTCAATCTATATTAAAATTTTGAATATTAATTAATTTATTGATCCAACTCATTTTGATTTGTACAAATTCAACATATAAACAATCCATTTGTCACCCCTACTAACACGAATATGTATGATTATTGATGTAGAACATGCAAATGACGCCAAACTTCTAGGAATAGGATTTCAAGGATATTTAGGAGATGGAATAGGAGGACTTCCAGGAATGGGAGGACTTCCAAGATTCGGAGGACTTCCAGGAATGGGAGGACTTCCAAGATCAGGATTTGGAGGACTTCGTCCAGGAATAGGAGGAGTCGGATTTCCATGGGGAGGATATGGTGGTGGTGGTGGATATTATGACGGTTATTCAAGAGGAGGATATGGTGGATTTTATCCTGGTGTTGGTTATGGCGGAGGAGGATATCCTAGAGGTGGTTGGTATGGAGGATTGCCTCGCAACTAATTAATTAATTGCATACTATATAAGGAATATTTATGAATACCCTTCTAATGTATCAGTTATTGTATTCACGATAAATATTGAGTAGCCAAGTGCTATTCATATATATATTTGTATTGTGTGTTTAATAAATAGGTAGTATAGTTTTGTTGTTGAAAGTATGAATAAATAAATGTATCATAAATCTCCATTCACTTACTATGGATGGATGGTCATGATCATGTAATGTTTCTTTAAATAATAAATAGTTATCAGAGAATTTAATTTCTCTGCGTCCCTTTTCGTCTATAGTGAAGTTATATTTTTTTTTGTTGTATTTGTCGACTATGTTTCGCTTTACGTAACACTATATTATTGTTGAGTTTTAGCTATGTATACTTTTTTTTAAAAAAAAATAAAAAGTTTTAGCTATGTATACTTATAACCATGCATATACATTTTAGGTAATCAAATTAAGATTTTTATTTATTTCTATTTCTATTTTAATGTACCATACTTATTTTTGAACTTGCTAAAATTTAGATGTTTGAACCAAGAAATTTATCGAATAATTTTAAAGAAAATGAATAACTTGATTTACAAGTGGGTTACGTTGCTTATGAAAAAGTCTTGTTACTGTTGATATGGCATTAATAACAGATTTAGAATTTAAAGTATATATATAATTATATACATTGGGACAATATATCGAATTTTCTTAGATTGTTTCGATTTTTCCATTAGATAATTAAATTTTATTGGACAAGTTTGAGGGAGTCGTTGTGGATTATGCCTCTAAGATTTCTTTTTCACACACATATTTAATAAGCAAGTAATAATTGGAAATCTTTGTCTCGATACTGAAAAATGTTGACTTCAAACAATACGAGCTACAAATATTTGAGGAGTCAAAGTTAACTATACTCCAGCGTAAAGACTTTTTGTACTATCAAATCATCAAAAGACATTTATAAATACTTAGCTTAATTAAAATATGAGATTTCATAATTTATATAAATAAGACATATGTTATCTGCAATAATAGTTAAAAAGAAAGATAAATTGATAATATCTTGAAGGTCATGTCATCAACACTCGAAAAGTTGACTTGATCAAAGCAAAGTGCACAAATTATGACTAATACTAAGAAATAATAATACTGGGTTCGAGCCCTGGGTATGGAGAAAATTCTGTTGGGAGCGTCACCTCCGAATAGGCCCTGCAAAGCGCGATTCAAATTTAATCGAAGCTTTAATATGGACTCCAGAGAACGAATGAAAACCAAAAAAAATAAAATAAAATAATACTTATGTGTTGAAGAAAAATACTAAGTGAAAACAAATACTGATGGTCCCAAGAAGATCAAGGCAACATCTCTCAAATAACTCCAAATCAAATGAATAACCTGATCTACAAGTGGACTGCTTAAGAAAAATCACCATCTATTTGGGATCTCGCTCACTACACTCCTTTTTTTATTTCTATCATTTGTAGAAAAATCACCATATATCTGGGATTCCACTCACCTCACTCCTTCTCTCGTTTGTCTCGTTTGCAGTAGCAGATACATAATTGCATGTTATCAAGGGTGTCAATGATTATAGTAAAAATATAATTATTCGGTCTTGTTATGTTATACATACGGAATTATTTTGTGTGGTGTTAGTGACACATTGAAAATTTATTATTGATATAGAAAAACTAATTATCACTATAACAGTTATCATCTATAAATATTTTTGATAAATAATCAATAGTTCTTTTGAAAACGATTTATTATGTTACTATATGTTTTCTGTAACAATATTTTATTATAGTTGTAAAAAGTCTTTGGGCAAATGACATTTATCAGTTTAATTTCATTTACCAACGATTCCAGCACAATTTAATTAGAAAATCCTGAAGATGCACTTTTAATCTCTTTCCTTCTCATTTAAAAGTAGCTTGTAATTCGTCCCAAAGATATGTCTTGCTTTCCATTTTTTCGAAAGTCAAGTTATGAAATCAATTTTTATCAAATTTTATCAAATTAACTTAATATAATAAAATTAAAAGAGTTCGAGAAGTGAAAATCAATATATAATTAGTGATTGAGGAATAGTTTAATAATATATAAGTTGTGAAATAAGAAGAAACACATGCTCCTCATCAACAACATATTCAATATAATCAAGAAAAAGAAGAAGTATACATTATGAAAATATATTATCACAATAAATTGTGTTATATTTTACAACAAAATATTACATGATCGACCATACATATGAACTGAATGACGTTTTATTCATACGACTTTTAAAGCAAGGTTTAGAGTAGCAAGACTATTACTATATTATACATCTTGCCACTACATACAACAGTTTTATAATATTACATGATGATTTGTTGTGAGATAGTTGACTTGTTACTTACTCATGGCCACCAATGAGAGGATTGTATCCACCACTTGAAGGTTTGTATTCGTCATTAGGGGGCTTATATTTATCATGTGGGGGACTATGTTTGTCACCTGAAGGTTTATATTCATTACTAGGGGGTTTATATTTACCGTGTGGGGGATTATATTTGTCACTAGGGGGTTTGTATTTGTCATGTGAGGAGTTATATTTGTCACTTGGAGATTTGTATTCGTCACCAGGGGGTTTATACTTGTCACTTGGAGGTTTGTATTCGTCACTAGGGGGTTTGTATTTGTCATGTGGGGGTTTATATTTGTCACCTAGTGGTTTGTATTCTTCGCTAGGGGGTTTATATTTGTCACCTGGAGGTTTGTATTCTTCGCTAGGAGGTTTATATTTGTCACCTGGAGGTTTGTATTCATCACTAGGAGGTTTATATTTGTCATGTGGGGGGTTATACTTGTCACCTGGAGGTTTGTATTCGTCACTAGGGGGTTTGTATTTGTCATGTGGGGATTTATATTTGTCACCTGGAGGTTTGTATTCGTCACTAGGGGGTTTATATTTATCATGTGGGGGGTTATATTTGTCACCTGGAGGTTTGTATTCATAACTAGAAGGTTTATATTTGTCATGTGGAGGATTATATTTGCCACCTGGAGGTTTGTATTCATCACTAGGGGGTTTATATTTATCATGTGGGGGATTGTATTCGCCACTCGGAGGATTGTATCCGTCATATGGAGGTTTATTTTCACCACCTCGAAGCTTATATCCACTATTATATTCGCCATGTCCATCACCAAAATATCCGCCAATACCATTATATCCATCATGGTATTCATCATTCTTATTATCCAATTTCACTGCTATAAATATCAAAATGTGAAATTTAAAAATTAGCATAACATTGCATATATGTCAAATAATTATATAAGAAATCCAATATTTCAAAAGAGATAACTAATAAAAGAAAATTAATAAAAAACTTACAGGTGTCTGAGCTTATCATTGCAAAAATAGCCAAAAGAATGCCAAGAAATAGAATTGTCTTGGAACCCATCATTTTTTTCTTCCTTTAAAGCTCAGTTATATGAATTAAAGGATGAAGAAATTGAAGCAACATTGGGTTATATTTATACTAAGAATTCAATGTATTAGAAACTGATAAATGGTCACTTATCACTTATCTTGCTCAATTGGCACGCCACGTAATTAATTATATTTCCTCTGTTTTAATTTATTTGATTTTTTTAATATTCGTTTAAGAAAGGAACGTAGTATAGGACCACAGTGTTTATTTGCATTTGTGGTGTCCACTAAATAAAACAATTTTTTATTTAAGCATATATTGTTTAATTATAATTAAAAAAATAAATATTTTAATAAACACATATTTTATCTTGTGATGGGAGTGAATCTCAAACAAAAGATGAAATGTTTTTGTTAAATATAATTTTAATACTTAACTAAAATCTCTGAGAGTAATAAATAACTAAAAATTATTATTATATTTTATCATAATGCAAATTTGTACATATTTTTTTACGGAAATTGATATTCTTAAACTCTTTTTCTTTTTTTGGGAAAATTTGAATAAACACAAACTACTTCTCCATTACTAATACAAAAGAGTTTCTTAAATCTTACTTAAACACAAATTACTTTAAGTTATAACCATTCAAAGAACTTTTCAAAAACACGTTGGAAAAATTAAAATACGTAAATTTAAAAGTTTTCCCAAATAGGTTTTAATTACTCAGAAAATCTTTATTGCTTTAGTTTTCTACTTCATATATTTGAAGTATTGCTATCAATTTTTGTGGTAGGTGATCGATAGGTACCTTCTATCTTTAATTATACGTTTTTAAATTCAAAATTTGAGATAAAATTTTGATAGAGAACACTTTAACCCTAAAGTGGAACATTCATGTTAGAGGTAAAAGTAGAGTTGGGACATCGAATTTATTTGAACTTAATCTTTTGATGTGAAGCATAAATTTTATAGATAAAAATTTATTCAAATAGCAACAAATGATATATCTAAATTCATAACTTTAAAATTACAAGTAGTTCAATGCTAAAAACCTTAACCGTTAAAGTACTCATAAAGTTTAAATCTATTTCTTTGAGTTAATTTGAATAAATCCACATTAATGGTGAATCATTTACTTAAATTAGTTCATAGAACACATCAAAATGACTAAGTCGCTAAAAACATAGATCTACTGTAATTATCAAACGACAATAAAGGCTCGTTTGGATATACTATATAGAATCATAAGTTCAAATCACATTGATTTGAAGTCGAAGTTTTTTATATGAACATGCAATTTGAATTTTTTAAATTGTATTTTGCTTTTCACAAACATGAAGCCTCACGAATTGTGAAAAATGAAAATTATCAAATGCTATTATTTTCATATTATTAGTCCGTATTATATTTATGTGATAGACGATTGTCTACCTCAGAGTCAGAGTCGATATTGATAAATGATAAGAAAAGTGCTATTAATTTAACAATGTAACGTCAAGTCATTTCATATGATTAATTGGTACTAATAAAAACTATAACAAATCACAAGGGAAACTTGTGTTATGAAGTCAAAGTAAGAGGCTGTTTATGAAATTATCTCTAAAAGGATAATTAACTCTTAAGTCTTATGTTTTTCTAAGAAAATAAAATTTAGAGACCTTTCTTTAGGTTTAAATTGATTCGCATGGGTACATGGGGATCTAGAATTTGATTATTGATTTGCATGAACTTAACGTTATTGTAGAAACTCATAAATTTTAAGTTCAAAATTTGTTTATAATGATTTGGATATTTTCGTGGGGTACTGAGGAAATAATAATGGGCTTTAATTTTGTTCATACTTTGTTATTATAATTAAAAGCAAGGCCTAAAGTTTTGTTCATACTTTGTTATTATAATTAAAAGCAAGGCCTAAAATTGAAAGACTATTACATCTTGCCTATTAATTCTCTATAGAGCGCAGTTAGGATTTTGTATCTATGGGATCTTAATTAATTATTTATATGTTAATTAGATATTTTAATGTAAATAAGTAGGTAATTTTTGAAAATTTTCTTTTATGTTATTTATATTATATGTTCTTTATAATAATATTTCGTCATAACAATAAAAAAGTATCTAAACAAATGACATTGTTGATCGATTTTCGTTTTTCCAACAATTCCAACACATTCTAGAAAATCAAGGGGTCTCTTATAATTTCTTGCCTTTCCATTTTAGAGTCGATTGTATTTTGAATTTGTAGAGGGTGGGGATTGGGAAGTACTCCCTTCGTCCCAAAGTATTGTTAGTTACATTTTTTTTTATATCAATACGATGAAAAATTATATTTTTAATAAATTTATTGGTTAAAATTTATATAATAATTTAAATTTTGAGAAACAAAAAGCAACATATAATATTAGGGATGGGGGAGTAGTTTTCAATAATAAACTGTGAAATAAGAAGAAACGTACATTATGAAAATATATTCATCACATAATATATTGTACAACAAAATATTATATGACCAACAATTCATATCATGCGTTTTATTCATACTATTGATACAACAATCTGGTCTAAAAGCAACAAGACTATTATATTACTGGTACTAATCTTGCCACTACGTACGTATACCATAGTTTTATAATAGTACACATGATGCTTTGTTGTGAGGCAATTGGCTAGTCACTTAATCATGGCCTCAAACCTGGAGGGTTATATCCACCATGTGGGGGGTGATGTCCGCCACCACCACCACCTGGGGGGTGATGTCCGTCACTGGGTGGTTTGTATTCGTCATGTGAAGGGTTGTATCCGCCATCTGGAGGTTTATATCCACCATGTGGAGGCTTATATTCACCATGTGGGAGTTTATATCCACCACCTGGAGGCTTATATTCACCATGTGGAGGCTTATATCCACCACCTGGAGGCTTATATCCACGACTCGGAGGCTTATACCCGCCACCTGGAGGCTTATATCCGCTACCAGGAGGCTTATATCCGCCACCAGGAGGTTTATATCCATTGTTGTATTCGTCATGTGGGGGTTTATATCCGTTATATCCGCCGCGTCCGTCAGTGTGTTCATCATTCTTGTTATCTGATTCCAATGTTACATCAATCGTAAAACTCAAAAATTAGCATAACGTTACATATAGGTAAAATATTTAGATAAGAAATTCATCAAATATATAAATAATAAAATTAGAAAAAATAATCTTACAAGTCTCCGCTAACTCTCTAGCTACAACCTCAGAGCTTATGATTGCACAAATAGCCACAAAAAGGCAAAGAAATATAAATGCCTTGGAACCCATCATTTTTTTCTTCTTTAAAGCTTAATTATACTAATTAAAGGATGAAGAAATTGATGCATAATTGAGCTCTATTTATAATAAGAAATGAATGTATTAGAGATTGAAGGAAAGGGCATATCTGGAAATATTAGGTGACACGTAAGTGGTATATTTTTAAAAAAATTAGTAATTAAAGATGTAGACAAGTAATTTTTCTTTCGGTAGGTGAAGAAATTCTTGAATTCACAATTGATTTTCAAGAAAAAATCAGTTAAAGTCATCCTAATCAAGATTACGTTGGAAGAAAATTCTTCACATAAATCCAAAGGAAATAAAGAACCTTGAAAGTTGAATCAATAAGAGGTCGTTTAATTTATGGGATAAGAGATAATAATGATCTCGAAATATAATATTACTTGATTTGTTTTTCGTTCTTGGATAAGATTAGCTAGACGATATATCACAATTATGATATTATTTTTATATGACCTTCTATGCTGGATAACAATGATTACGAGATAAAATTACCAAAATGATCAAGATAGAGTAATCATGCAAGTAATATCATACTACGAGACGTTTTTGCTTCTTCTAGAAATTAGTGTATATATATAGAGAGAGTAACAAGAAAAATAATGTGAAGGTGAAGTGAAGTTATTGGTAGTGAGCAAAAGGAAAACTATAATGTATATAGAACGTATATCATTATCGGGAGCTAAAGGAAAATTAATTTGATAGGACATCGTAAACACGTAATTTTTTACACTTTTCAAAAATTTTCACCATTTTAGTAATTTAAAATGGTTGTTGAGTAAGGATATGTGATCATGATAATTGTGTAAAAATCGCTCTTCTCATGTAAACAAGAAAGATATGAAAAGGAGTTGAAGCCCTAAGGAATCGAAGAGACTAGACTTAAATTTAAGTTATAAATAGGTAGATTAGATCGAATTTGAACAAATTAACATAAGCTTTATTAATAAAAAGCGTCATTGCGCAATTCGTTCAATTTGACTTTGCAATTACAAACTTATATTTTATGACTCCACTAATATATACTATTAAAACTTACAACATGAATAAAAGGGTGATTTGAATGCATTATTTATCAAACAACAAGATCAATACTAATTTCAATTCGTAACTTAATATATACTTATTGTGTTTATAAAGGTGGTTCGTGAAAAATACAGTTGATGGATTTTATTGATGAATATTTATCGATTAGAATAAAATAGACATACTACATATGTATAATACAAAACATTTGACTTAATTTATGCATAACGTTCATTCATTAATACCTACTGTTAAAATAAATTCAAACTTTTCATAATGTATGTAGATCAATTTGTGTGCATCTCGATTATTTTATACCACTTCCAACTAGCATACGAGAAGTACTGTTCAGCTAACTTAAAACAAATAATTTTTTTTAAAAAAAAAATCTACGTATT
Organism: Solanum stenotomum; assembly: GCF_019186545.1. NCBI lineage: Eukaryota > Viridiplantae > Streptophyta > Magnoliopsida > Solanales > Solanaceae > Solanum > Solanum stenotomum. Next base: position 282,932 of record NW_026028480.1, on the reverse strand, counting down.
TTTTTAATCTATATTTAGATTTGAATATGTGATGCATATTTAAATCATCCACAGTCACTCAAAATTGTCCGCATAATTCATTTGAACACCTCAACCAAACGTTATACCTATTGAACACCTCTACAAACTCGAATTTGAACTATTTGAACACTTTTTTGACAATCAGCTAAAAGTATAAAATGTGTGTAACCCAATCGCGATGACGTGGCAGATTGACGTATTAATGATATACATGTGACATTTTGAGCTAAAATAATAATTAAAAATTTATAAAGAAAAAAAAGAAAGGAAAAGAGCATGTCCGGCTGTCCGCCCGCCGTCGACCTTGCAACCTTTTCTATTCAAAGTGTTTTTCATCCATTCACTGTCTCTTAAGTCTTAATTCAACTTAAAATCAATCCTAATATGTTTATTAAAGAAAAAAATGAGATAGTAAACTGTATATTCTTCTTTAATTTTTTTTATTTTTTCTCATCTCAGATTCGGAAGAAATTTCATGGAAATTCAATCATTAATGAACTGTATGTGAAGAGATTTTCAGCTTTAAATTGAACCCTTCTTTAATTTCTTCATTTCTATCGCTTTTCAACTTTTCTCTTCCATAGTTAATTCTGATTTTGATTTTTTTTTTCAGGAGAAATTACTCATTTTTATTCCTTTTTATCTTGTTTATGTTTTGGGTGGTGAAGAAATTTTTAATTTTTGTAAAGGATAGTAGTGCTTTCCACATGAATACGATAGTGGTGAGGGAGAATGTGAAGTGGCTGAATATAAGAAGGAAAGAGAAGGGTGGATAGTGGTGGTAGCAACGGTGGCAGGCGCAGTGAAAATGGTTGTGGTGGTGCGCCGGTAGACGCGGTGGAAATGGGTTATGGTCAAAGAAGAAAGAAGAAGAAAGAGATAAAAAAAAAAATATAGCTAAAAATTGTTGGTCACGCGCTGAATATGTGTGAAATGCACTTTTCATGCCATGTCAGATAAAAGTGTTTAATAGGTACTTATTTTGAATACCTTAAGGGATCGTTTGGTGTGATGGATAAGGGGAGTTAATCCCAGGATAAATTTTAAGTACCCTTTATTTTCTTGTTTGGTTGGAAAGCTTGGGATAACTTATCCCAGGATATGAATTAGAACCGGGATAAGTTATCCCTCATATTGGGTAGTATAGTAATCCTAGGATAACTTATCCCAGGATAAAATAGGTAAATGACAAATACATCCCTTTAAATCATTTTTATACATCATTTTTCACATTTATGTATATTTACATTATTTTCAAATATTTACTAATTCTTACTTTTATGATAATTATTCATATTTTTCTATTAAAAAATTACACTATATAAATATAATTTTTATTTGTGAATTTATTTGACTAATTCTTATGTTTATTTTATTTTGATTTCTCATAAATTTTCTTCTCTTTAAATAAACTAAAGAGGGAAGTTCTATTTTCAAGCTAAATAAGAAAAAAGTTATATTTTTAAATACACTTGGTACTTATCATGGGAATACATAAGCAAAAATATTTATGTTCAATAAAATAAAAATTTATTTTAAAAAATAAATAACTAAAGCTCGCAAAGAAAATATAAAAAAATTAAATAAAGTGAAGGGTAATTTTGTAAACAAACAATTTGTTCTTAAAATTTATCAATATATATTATTTTGAATACACCAAATCAAACACTCAATAAGAAATAATCCCAACACAACTTATTCCATCATAACTAATCCCAACATAAATTCTTCCAACATAACTTATCTAATCATAATGCATATTCAAACCAAACGACCCCTAAGTGTTCAATAGGTACATCTCATAATTAAGGTATTCAAGTAAATTATATGGATAACTTTGAGTAGCTGGTGATGAATTTTAAGTCTTTTAATTTCAATGCATGCAGTTGCAATGTCTAATAGTCAAATAATAGGGGACAGCTGACATGTCTTTTGATTTGATTTAAAACTCAAATATATTTTTCCCAAAACTTATGGACTAGACGCAGAAAAAAAAAACAAGACGAACAACAAAGATTTAGTACTGTTCTTCCTTTTTTTTTTTTCTTCTTAAAGTATAATTACAAAAATAAAATAAAAATAATTGTAGCATGAATGACAAAGACTATACTGTGAGTTAAAAAGTCAAAAGTCACTTATCCTATTGACTTATATAAACGCTTCTCAGCGTTGCCATTCACGAATTATATTCGGTACGAGTTAAGATTTTCAATAAAAAAGTTTTAAAATATTAACAAATACTATATATGTATATAAATATAATTTTATCGATCTATATAAGATATATATCGTATTTTTTCAATAAAAAGATATCAATTAACATCGTTTAAAGTCACGCACCATGCGTCTTGTGTGATCAACTAAATATCATATTAGTTATTATTTGAAATTAATGTCGAAATGATTTTTGTCTACGAAACCAAACAGTTCGTAAGATCTTATCAAGAAAATATTTTATTCACTTGTCACGTTGTGCAAAAATATTTTTCTTAAATAAAGTAGATAATTTTGATATTAGCTTTTTAATATTAGGCTAGTAAAGAATTTTTTTTTCTACATATAATTGACACTTCACAAAGAAAAAAAAAATGTAGAGAGGAAATCGAAGATGTCTTGCAACAGCTTCTAACTTCTAAGAACCACAATTTGATTATTGATCATAGGGGTGTCAAAAATGAACCCAAATATAGGTAATTCGTTCAATCCGCTCAGAATTTTAAGGGTTGGGCTCAAGATAATTTGAATTGGGTTCAATCTCAACCCATTTAAGCCTAACCCATTTTAAGAGAATCCTCAATTGAGCCCAATTCAATTTTCAATTTCAACCCGTTTTAAGACTATTTACTAAGATATGTTCATATATCAAAGGTATAAATTATTATCTATTTAACATCTTTTAGGATTTATCTATCCATTTGTTACTTTTTTTAAAAAAAATCTTGACTGAAATTCGCATTGTGATTATGAAAGTTAAATATCACTATGTTAAAATTATTGAGATTAATCGGCTCAAATTGGGCGGGTCAAGACCCAACCAGTTTTTTAGCCCATTTGAACCCAACCCATTTGAGCCCAAACTAAATTTGGGCGGGTCAAGACCCAACCCGATTTCTATTTCAACCCATTTAATATCTCCAATTTCAACCCAACCCGCCCATTTGACACCCCTAATTGACTAGTATGGAGGTTACACAGTCGTGTAGGTACGTAGATAAAAAGGTGATCAGTTAAACATATTTTATCGAAAAATTATATTGTATATATAAAAAATTATGATATGTGTATGAGTTTTAATTCTCGAGAAATAAAAAGCATCACCAAATGGAGAGTAATATTACATATGAGTTGAATTCTATTACTTCCTTCGTCTCATTTTATGTTGCATCCTTTTCTCAGAAATAATTTAACTTTAAAATTATCCTTTTACCCTTAATGAAATGAACCTCCACCACACAAATATCCAAAAATATTTTAGATAATAAGTTTCAAAAGTCTTTCTTTTTTTCTTAAATATCGTATCAAATCAAATAGTATTACGTAAAATGAAAGAGGGAAAATAGATTATATAAGAGCAAAATAAGAATTTTGGTTGTTGCGTTGTCGGTCATTTTCCTAGAAGACTTTTCTCACAACTTTTTTTTAATTAAAAAAAAAACGACGTTTCTTGAGTTATAAAGCAAATGAAGAGAGTTAGCCCCCCTCTTATTTAATTTTTTTATTTGGTATTCGTTATTTATATTAAAGTCTGATTATTTTATATTTATATCACATAGAAATTATATTTAAGGAGAAAACGCTTTCTACCAATAATTTTTTCATACTCAAAACTTTTAAATAAAAAATAATAATTTCATTCGATACATCACTTTCGTTGGTAGACCCTCTTATTTAAGTTGATGGTACACTAAAAGAGTCATTGAATACGTCATTTAAGTCTTTGAGTATTGACCAGATCGAAGAGTACGAATATTTTGCATCACTATTTCTAGATATTTTAGGATAAGGTAGTCCTACAACTTAAAAAAAGATGGAGGATGGAAAGGGAGAAATAAGAGAGGATTATGGAAATCAAATTCAAATTAATAAAATATAAATTCAGATTGTTAAATAATTGAGCTATTAAGATCTTCGTAGTATGATAATTCACATGTTGAATATATTATGCTATTATTATTTTATCCCACAAGTTCTTGTCATCTATCCTAATTATCCTTTGTGTTTAGATGTCTTAATGATTTGAAATATTATACGTTCTTCATTATCATGCCAGGTAGAAAGTTAAAATTAAGAAACTATCAAACAAAATTCATTTTTGAAATGAATTAAAAAAAATAAGTAAAATAAATTAAAACGAACTTATAATTAATTACGTGGCACGGCGGCTGAAACAACTGATAAGTGACCGTTTGACATTCTGTACATGCGTTAAATGATGGGCCATCAACTCCATGCACGTGGTTTAGGTTTGTCTGATTAAACAAAGACTATAAATTTACTATCAATTGGGAAATAAATTTATTTATTTTATATATTTATAATTTAAAATAACTTGAGAATTTTTTGTAACTATAAATCATTTTAAAAATAGTTTTTAATTATTTTCTTCTGTTTATCTTAATATTAGAAAATGTAAAAGTACCTAAATAATTACTCAATTATGGGTGCAGTTAGTTTTCAAGATATTTCATTTTTTCAATTAGTTTTCATGTTTTCCTTTAGAAAATTAAATATGATACTTAGTTTTGATTAATATTTTAAAATTATATTGACATGAGAGAAACTTGTGACTTTTAGAATTTTTTTGTATAATTTTTATGATGTTAATCTTTACAATTTAGTTTTGAGAATTAATTAAATTGACCTTTTATAAACGAAACATAATAACTAATTTGTGACGGAGAGACGGCTACTTTTCCTTTTAAATCTTTTTTAGTTTTGTTTCCAACCGCCCTATTCTTCCATTTTGATTTTCTGTTTTTTTTTTTTTTGTCTACTATAAACTCCTTCATTATTCGACAATTATACCTTATAAATGGAGATTTTTTAAACTGTTTATTCTAGTATTTATTGAAATATTTTGATGCAGTATGTAAACGATTATTACAAGAACAAGAACAACAATAGCTTATGTAGTATTTTATACTTCTTTTTTTCTTTCTATTATTGTTAGTTTAGGTAAAAATTTGACTTTCATAAGTAAAAGAATATGCATGGTGAGATTTTTATTTTAACATTTTTGTTATAGTGTTGATGTATGTACTTGTGTTTTTCCTACTTTTACTAAAAAAAACTTAGTGGTGTTTTGATATGTTTTAACTCTTAATTTAATTATTTTGAATATTTAAGATTTGTAAAACACAAACAGATAAAATTTATAAATTTATGTTTGTTTCATCTTATGAAAGAAAAAAACTAAAAATATCTTAAATTTCACAAAATATACTTTTTGATTACTTTCAAATATGAATATTAGCAAAAATTAAATCATAAATTTAGTAATACGACTGTGCGAAGCGCGTATAAATTCATTAATTTTATATAAAAAGAAAAAGAACTACTCCCTTTGTTACATTGTATTTGGCCTTGATTAAAAAAAAAAAAAAAGATGTTTCATTTTACCTGTCCATTTTAGTAGATGAAGAAACCTTTATTGCTTTTTTTTTTCAAACTATCCTTAGTCGTATTAAATAACTACATAAAGTTAATTAAAAGCATCACTAATAAAAATAGTTTATTAAAATATATCCCTAATTAAAATTTCTTAAAATTTATCATATTAACAAAGATCAAATAATATGAAATAAAGAAAATACTTACGACTCCACCACGACACTTCCTCGGTATTAAAATCAACACTCTTTCTATCTACCACTTGTAGAGCAAGTTGTTCATTTCTTTGGTCCATACAATAATTGCAATCCGTACGTGTCCCCTCACACCTTCAATTTATGCATTCAAAATCTTATTATAAATAGAGCCCAAAAATGCAATAGTTTCTTCATCCCTCAATTTTCATATTTCATAAGTACTAAGTTTTGAACAAAAAAAAATAATTACGAAGAATGGGTTCCAAGGCAATTATGTTTCTTGGTCTTTTTTTGGCTATTTTCTTAATGATAAGCTCTGAGGTTGCTGCTAGGGAGTTGGCAGCTGAGACTTCCAATGGTAAGCATTTCTTTTCATTTGTTCCCTCTCTTAGGGTGTGTTCGATAAAACAAATGTTTTTCATGAAAAATATTTTGTAAGAAAATAAGTGATTTTTTTATTTATTTTTTTGTGTTCAGTATTGTGATATAATCTAGACATATATGTAATTGGTGGGATGAGGATGGGGAAGAAGATAAATATGTTTGATCATAAAATTTGTCTACTTTTTTAAAATTATTGGAAACGAAATCCCAAAATTTCAATTAATAATGCTATAGTTTGATCATGACACTTAATATACATTCCTTTTGTTTCATTTTATATGTCTCAATTACTATGCATAAAGTTTAAGAATATACCATAAACTTTCCAATCTTTGCTAAACTAAACTAAAGGTGTGTAAATTATATTATAAATGTCCTATGAATTTTGTGATCTTATGTTACATTGAAATTAAAAAAATTACAATTAAATATATATTTTAGGAAAAGGAGTACTCATTTTGAAATATAATATAAAGGAAAGTACGACATATCAATTGAAGCTCAATTCAGAGACTAGTCATGACTCATCGTACGTGTTAGCTAGTTTAATTAATCTTCACAATTCATCGATGCAGCGGTAAACGTTGATGGACATTATCATGGTGGCGGCTATGGTAAGCACTATGGAAAACCTAAGAAATGTTATAGATGCCACAAAAAATACTGCTGCTCTTATGAAGAATATGTGGCTGACCAGACTCACAACTAAATAATTAATTGTGTGTATTATTATTGCAAACTTTTGAAATTAAGTGACAAGATAATAATAATCTTGCTACTTAAGACCCTTTGCTTGTAACAAGTATGAATAAAGCCATTCATTTACTATGAATGGTCGGTCATGATGTAATGTTTTGTTGTACAATATATCATATTGTGTTAAAAATGTTTCCCTAGTGTTAAGATTTTCTTCTTATTTTTACTTAAGTATTCTACCATCCTTTAATCATATGTTTCAGGATTGAATCCTGGTCCAAATATAAAATTGTCTTTGTTACATAGCTTTTACTCGATCTGAATTTTTTACCGTGAATCAAATTTATTTAAGGCATCTCTAATTAAGGATATTGAACATTGAGGGGAAAATTTAAAATATTTAATTTTCTTGTTATTTAATTATAAAGTAAGGAAAACAATGCAGAAAAAAGAAACAATTTGTTCTTTTCTTTGTATAATATTTTAAAAAAATATAATCACAGAAGAAATAAAATTAAAGCATGGGGGGACAAAAGACTTAATAATGTCAAATCATCACTTATTTTTTGATTTCTAATGAACACTCTAGTCAAGGCTGAAATCGAAATTTTATAAAAACATCACAACATATAAACAAAAATGAACACATGAGTAAATTTTAATGATTCAATATATGATACAATGTAGTAGCTTTTTTCGACGAAGGAGAATCAATTAACACTCTTAGATAAGGATGGTTACATCATTAATATTATTTGGGTGAAAATTTGGGTGAAATTTCACCATGTGTTTGGCCATAGTATTTGGGAAATGTATTTCACTTTTTTAGAAAAATATGATTTATACTCATAAGTTTTAAAAATTATCAAAACTAACAATAAGTTTGTATTACAAGTCAATTGAATCTTCGTTGCAACAGTAACAAATAGTGTTCATGACACTAGAGCAATGTGGTAGTTTGGAGTAAGTGCAACAAGCATCATTCCATACATCGTGAAGTAGACAAAGTACATGACTTTGTTACCCTGAGCCGATTGTTCATCATTTTCATCAACAACCATATCATCATTTAATATTCATTGAATATTTCATCACTACTTTGGTGTTCACGTGAAAAACTATGTAATACGACACAAACAACTACTATAGAGGGTGTTTTTGTAAAAGATAAAAGTTTGGGGTAAAATTTTAATTTTCAAAAGATCCCAAATAATGAGATTTGGCCCAAATACTAGAAAAAGCTAGTATTTGGGAATTTGGATATTTGCCAAATAATGACAAATTATATGGACAAATACTATTTGCCAAATTTTTTCCCAAATATTATTTGAGAAATCTATGACCAAACGGGCCCAAAATATCACATGTAAAACTTATTTTCTTTACTTTCAGTCTTACACTCAAGAAGTAATTTTCCTCAATTTTTCGTATTTTTCGATACACAGTGTTAAAGCAAGACTGTATAATGTTGACAAGTGACATGTTGACATCTTATGCTGCATTATTGTTAGTTATTGTCACTTATCCTTTAATTTGTAGACTAGAAACCGCATACACCTACGTAATATAAAAGATTGCCACGAACTTTATTTATAAAAAAAATACATAATATATAAGAGATTATCATGATTATGACATTTAATCAATTTGAAATTATGAATAAAGATTAATGGAGGGTTGTGAAGATATAGAAGCTACTAATTACTGTATTAGCTATAATATTTTATGATACTTGTTTTAAATATCCATAAATAATATACCTCGTTAAAATTTTACTTTAAAAAAATTATGATATAGTTTTTAAATTTTAAACTTTCAAGTGATTAATTGGGTAGTTTGAGCGGTAATGGAGGGTGGTTGGCGGTGGGGTGCTGGGGGGGGGGGGGNTAGTCGACTTAATTGATTAGTGAGTGATTGACATTTTGCCACTTGGAATTAGGGGTGCTCACGGTTTGGATAAATATCGATCCAAATCGAAAAATTAAATCAAATTGATAAAATAAAATCGATTTTATTTGGGTTTGGTTTGGTTTGGTTTGGTTTTAGATTTTTAAAAATCAGTAGTATTTGGTTTGGTTATGGATTTATTCAAAAAAAACTAAAGAAATAATCGAATCGAATCAATGAATTATATACATATATTTTGTTAATATACATAATATATTGTTTTTATAAACAATTTTAAAAATCTTATATATGTTTTCATTAAAATTTCTTTATACTTTACTTATTGAAAGCAAGAATACCCAAGGTGAAAACATTTATCTTATTGATTTCATGTAATATGAGTGTCTGTGACAATTCTTTGTGGGACTGAAAATGTTACTATTTCTTCCTTCTAGGCCAATATAGTGAATTTTAAAGTTTTATTGATAGTAAATTCAGTGATCGAAAGTTTGGTAATTTAAGTCATTGTAACTATTTTTTTGTTTTGAATGGATTGTTGTCACTTTTTTCACATTTTGAATGAATTGTTTCTTTTATTTTTGTGTATGATTAATAACCAAATAATCAAACCAAACCAAACCGAAACCGATAACCACCAAACCGGTAAATGTATATTATATTTGGTTTGGTTTGGTTTTGATAATTTTAAAACCGATTAAGTTAATTTGATTTTTGATTTTGACCAATAACCGATCCAAACCAACCCCGTGAACACCCCTACTTGAAATTATTAATAAGTCAACTAATAAGTCATTCACCTTTAATTTATCGAACAATAAATAGCAACTACAACATGGCATTTAATTAGTAGATTTTATGTCATTTATAAAATTTGTTTTTTTTATTTTTACGAGAAAAGTCATGATTTAAGTTTCACATATAAGTCACATAAAAAATCTCTGTAGATAATTTAGAAAATACTGAAAAGTAATAGAACATGATACATTTAATTAGGGATAAGGGTCTGAAAAATACTCCAATTTCAGTCGGATTTGCTGTTGCGATACTAAACTTTCATGAGGACATATTACCTCCATAGACTATTTAATACCGTATTTTACATCATATATATTTGCCCACGTAGACATAAAAAATAATGCAAAATTATAAAGAGTAATGTGTCCACGTGGACATATATATACATTTAAAATACACTATTAAATAGTTCAGGGGGTAAAAAATACGGTATTAAATAGTCTAGAGAGGTAATAGGTCCTTATAAAAGTTTAGTATCGCAACAGCAAATCCGACCAAAGTTGAGGTATTTTTCAAACCCTTATCCCATTTAATTACCTTGGTAATTTTAAAAATCATTAGGTTATCGATATACATAACTTAAATGCTTTCTATCAAGATTTTCTAGGATAAGGTTTGTCCTACAAGTTGAGCAAATATTTTATTTTAATTATTGTGGTAAGATTACTACTCACAGCACTCGTGTTGAAATACCAAACTTGTCACCTCAAGCAATCCGTAAGTCTTCCTCGATCAATCTATAATCACATCATAATAATCTCGTATTACTTCCTTCGTTTAGGCTAATTCATACTAAATTTAGAATACCCAATCCTCAAGGTTTCATGACTGATTCGAAATCTGCCCAATCACCTAATTAGTGTTTTAATCACACAAAATAGCCTCTTCTTGATTTATTCTCATTTAAAAAAGATCAACCTAATCTTATTGCCCAATTACTCTTACTGCATATAAGCCAAACACCAAAGTTTACAGTTCAAATAATTGACTATATTCACTTGGTTCATAAGAATTTAATAAATCTTTTTTTCTTCCAAACTCATGTTCCTCAACTTCCCAATCCCTAATCTTATAGTCATGGAATATATAAATTCAACCTTTAAACTACGTTAAGGAACTTACCTTCTTCTTCTTCTTCTTCTTCTTCTTCTTCTTCTTCTTCTTCTTCTTCCACTTCTCTCTTTAGTTTGAGAACTAAGACTTTCAGTTTTAATTTAGTTTTTTCCTTTGTTCGTTCATTCACTGTAGAACAAGAAGAGGTCCTCATTTTTTTTTTGTTTATCGCTGAACATTGCAGCAGCCTTGGCTTCCTAGGGCTTTTAGCCCAATCTCTCTCTTCTTTTTTTTTTAAAAAAAATAACTAATGACTTATTTTCCCTTAACTTAAATTATAGGGTATTACATTTTTATCCATTCTTTTCTTTCTCATTTAATGCTTGAAATTATTTATGGAGATCCTTAAATGCTTCAATGATATTTGATCTGCCCTCTGTATGATCGCTTAGTTACACTTTGAAAAATTTGTCAATTATTTTTTCTATACTTGTATAATCATTGGTACATAGTTCTCCACTTGGTGAAAAGAACATAACAGAAATATCCGCTCCAATCTGGGTTGAAAGCTTATCCACATCATAGAACAAGGTCTTTTTCCTTTTTGAAAAACTAACAATGTGTGCTTTCTCAGACACAATCAACTTCAATTCAAGGTAAACAAAAGACTAAAATAAAGTTGACTTCGTCTGAGAAAGCATGCATTGTTAGTTCCTCGAAAAGGAAAAAATCTTTGTTCAGGGATGCATATAAACATACAACTCGGATTAAAGTAGATGTTGGTGTTATGATCTTTCCACCAAGTGGAAAACTATGTTACTATGGTTCCATAAGTATAGAAAAAATAATTGATAAATATTTTGAAGTGAAATTAGAGGATCGGTAATGTGATCATGGCGAGGACAGATTAAATGGTTTAGAGACATTTGAAGATCTCCGCAAAGAATTACAAGCATTGAATAAGAAAGAAAGAAAGAAAGAAAGAAATGAATACTAATGTATAAGATCATACACCCTAGCTTAGAAATACCTCCAAATAAACACATGTTGGTGGCAATGAATTTACAGATGGAGAAAGTTAAAAAAGAGAAAAAATGTTATTCTAATTGAGCATCTCAAGTTTGATTTAAATACTTCCCCTGAGCCAGAAGAGGAGGAGAGTTCTTGAAATTATAAATATCATGGAGTCAGGAATTGTAGTTCTTGAAATTGGAGCTATGTTTGGGGAAGACCTTATTAGCGTTCGAGTCATCTAATATGGTTAATTCTCGTCTTTGTTATTATGTCAATTGTTACAAGTCTTCATTCAACCATTTATTTGATATTTTAGATAATTAAATAGAAGGTTATGGAGTTCTTAAGTTATTAAGTCGGTTGTTTTGATTTGTTCCATCTTTAGTCTTTAATGAGCTTTGTGTAGTATAAGTGGTAAATCAATTAAATTCTTTTATTTAGCTAGTGAACAATGTTGAAGTGATTGATCAAAGATAATACTCGTGCACTCATTAATGTACTTTTATGTTTCATCTCTTACGATGTTTGTGCATTTACATTTTACATCAAGGCTAGCTCTCTGCAAAATTGTGGAATCTCTAAAATATGAGTTTTTCTAATATCTATTGACTTTACTGGCATACTTTTAGGATTCCAAGAGAATCTCTTAAATACATTGCTAAGTACTTGTCCCATAAGAAATTAAGTTCTAATTATTATGATTTTGAAGCAAAATGCACATTAGTACTAACTACTATATAAAATATCAGCTCTATGATAATTCTACAACATAGTGTGTAGCAAAGTGATTGATATAATTTGTAATTGTGGTATTCATTGGTATTATAAGAACTTCAGAAACCAAAAAAAGATTCAACCCTGAAAGCTCGTATGTTTTTATCCCATAAAAGGTATGGATATTTACGCAGTTGTAGTACTTGCATAAATTCATAGCCATCCACAAGATAGAAACATAACATCTCAGTGATAGCCTTTTACTAATATAGCAAGCACAAAGCAACTCAAAGAGGAAATAGTGGTTAGAATATGTATTTTTGAGAAAGAGCGAAAGAAGAGGGAATAGGGAATGAACGACTCTGAAGAAACTAGATTTAAGAGTTTTGATGATTTTGTTAAATCTTCAAAACAATGGTACTCCTTACAAGTTACAATATAGATACATAATATACACAACAATCTCTAGGATACAACATCCAACACATTTTTATTTCCTTGGAGTAGGACTTTGGAATGTAACAAAGAGGCCGGCGTAACCACTAGTACCTTATGCTGATTCAACATTCTCTACATTTAATTAACTTATAGTCATTGTTGTTTTTCATATTTCTTTAGATTCAGTTCAACATTATTACTTTGCAATTGCAATGTAATAAACCAGAAGACAATTTTGTTGGAATTCATGGTAAACTTGTACGGTTACCATGAATTTCAACAAAATTGTCTTCTTATTTATTCCATTGCAACTGCAAAGTAATAATGTTCAATTAAATGGAAAGAACTATGAAAAACAACAATGTCTATAAGTTATTTAAACATACAATAATGCCTTTAAGTTATTTAAATATATTCTGTTAATTCAAAAGAGACGCCTTGGAGTAACAATAAAGTTGTCTCTGTGTAACTTATATATCACGGGTTCGAGCCGTGGAAGCAAACACCAATGTTTGCATTAGGGTAGGTTGTCTACATTACACCCCTTGGGCTGCGACCCTTCCTAGGATCTTGCTAATGCGAGATGTTTTATGCATCGGATAATCCTTTTTTTTATATAATGTTAATTCTATACCGTGAGAGAAAAGGAAACATGCGAAATAGCTAGTTTTATTTTTAATTTACACGTACATTTTTTCCTAATGTGATTCGAGAATAAAAATCTCAATAACTCCAACTCAATAAAACCATATAAGATGATTTTACACCTCTAATTAGTTACATTTATTGTTTATTAACCTTGATAAACTTCATTTACCTTAGTTGGCAACATTTAAATCAAAGTTTACTGCCTCGACCTAAAGAACACTTTTTGTTACTTTATTTATTTTGTTCAACTACAACTTGATCGCCACCAACTGCTAGAACCTGTGTTTATCTAGCGATATTTCTAAGTCGGGATTCATGATCTTATACCTTACTATTCACCCTTTTCTTTCTTGTCCAATTCTTGTAATTTTTATAGAGATCTTCAAATGTCTTAAAGACATTTGATTTGCTCGTGAACATGATCACATCGACTATCTTCTAGTTTCAATTCAAGAATCTTATCCTTTATTTTCTCTATACTTGTGGAACCATAGGAATATGATTTTCCACTTGGTGAAAAGAGCAAATCGCTATCATCCGATCCATTCATCATTGAAAGCTCATCAACTTTCTTCAACATGCCTATTTTCCTTTTTGAGGAAGTAGCAAGGCATGTTTACTTGGACTCAATCAACTTCATTTCAATTGTTTTGCCTAACCCTACTCGTCCTCCTTTTCATTGCAAAAAGCAAATAAATAGATAATAAAAGAAGAATATGTTTTGCCAAAATAAACCTGAGAAATTTTGAGATGGACACATCTACAATTCATAGTGGTGCACATTTTTTACTCTCATTTAATGTTTTCATATTATGTAAATATGTCATGAAATTTCAGCGAATTCCATTGACCATAGTTATCTCTTATTTATTTCATTGCAATTGCATAGCAATAGAGCCGAGTGGAATGTAAAGATAAATATAAAATAGAAATTCTTTGATTATTTGACATATATAATATTTTTGAAATAGGTAATTTTGTGATATATCACAAAACATTAATGGGTTGTACTGAAACCATATATACAAATATCTTTTTTTCCAATTTTAGGGCAATAGTGAATCTAAAATATCAATAATAGATGCAATGTCATTGAAGAAGAATTGATTACACCAAAAACATAATACTAAAAAACATTTTACCTTGACCTTTTGGACACCAAACAATCAACTATACTAGCGGGGATAATTCTCCATTTGTTAATTAACGTCTTTGCATTCACCCCTGATTTCTTCCAACTCTTTAAAGACTCTAACACCAACATGGGCATTGTCGCCCCTACTAACACAATTCATTACGTCGTTGCTTAATTTATGTATAATACAAAACATTTGACTTAATTTATGCATAACGTTCATTCATTAATACCTACCGTTAAAATAAATTCAAACTTTTCATAATGTATATAGATCAATTTGTGTGTATCTTGACTATTTTATACCACTTCCAACTAGCATACGAGAAGTACTGTTCAGCTAACTTAAAACAAATAATTTTTTTTAAAAAAATCTACGTATTTTTTTAATCTATATTTAGATTTGAATATGTGATGCATATTTAAGTCATCCACAACCACTCAAAATTGTCCGCATAATTCATTTGAACACCTCAACCTAACGTTATACCTATTGAACAGCTCTACAAACTTGAATTTGAACACTTTTTTGACAATCAGCTAAAAGTATAAAATGTGTGTAACCCACTTGTGATGACATGGCAGATTGACGAATTAATGATATACATGTGACATTTTGAGCTAAAATAATAATTAAAAATTTATAAAGAAAAAAAAGAAAGGAAAAGGGCATGTCCGGCTGTCCGCCCGCCGTCGACCTTGCAACCTTTTCTATTCAAAGTGTTTTTCATCCATTCACCGTCTCTTAAGTCTTAATTCAACTTAAAATCAATCCTAATATGTTTATTAAAGAAAAAAAATGAAATAGTAAACTGTATATTCTTCTTTAATTTCTTTATTTTTTTTTCCTTTTCTCATCTCAGATTCGGAAGAAATTTCATGGAAATTCAACCATTAATGAACTGTTTGTGAAGAGATTTACAGCTTTAAATTGAACCCTTCTTTAATTTCTTCATTTCTATCCCTTTTCAACTTTTCTTTTCCATAGTTAATTCTGATTTTGGTTTTTTTTCAGGAGAAATTACTCATTTTTATTCCTTTTTATCTTGTTTTTGTTTTGGATAGTGAAGAAGAAATTTTTAATTTTTGTAAAGGATAGTAGTGCTTCCCACATGAATATGATAGTGGTGAGGGAGAATGTGAAGTGGCTGAATATAAGAAGGAAAGAGAAGGGTGGATAGTGGTGGTAATAACCGCGGTGGGCGCAGTGAAAATGGTTGTGGTGGTGCGGCGGTAGACGCGGTGGAAATGGGTTATGGTCAAAGAAGAAAGAAGAAGAAAGAGATAATAAAAAAAATATAGCTAAAAATTGTTGGTCACGCGCTGAATATGTGTGAAATGCACTTTTCATGCCATGTCAGATAAAAGTGTTTAATAGGTACTTATTTTGAATACCTTAAGGGGTTGTTTGGTGTGATGAATAAGGGGAGTTAATCCCAGGATAAATTTTAAGTACCCTTTATTTTGTTTGGTAGGAAAGCTTGGGATAACTTATCCAGGATATGAATTAGTACCGGGATAAGTTATCCCTCATATTGGGTGGTATAGTAATCCTAGGATAACTTATCCCGGGATAAAATAGGTAAATGACAAATACATCCCTTTAAATCATTTTTATACATCATTTTTATACATTTATGTATATTTACATTATTTTTAAATATTTACTAATTCTTATTTTTATGATAATTATTCATATTTTTCTATTAAAAAATTACACTATATAAATATAATTTTTATTTGTGAATTTATTTGACTAATTCTTATGTTTATTTTATTTTGATTTCTCATAAATTTTCTTCTCTTTAATAAACTAAAGAGGGAAGTTCTATTTTCAAGCTAAATAAGAAAAAAGTTATATTTTTAAATACACTTGGTACTTATCATGGGAATACATAAGCAAAAATATTTATGTTCAATAAAATAAATAACTAAAGCTCGCAAAGAAAATATAAAAAAAATTAAATAAAGTGAAGGGTAATTTTGTAAACAAACAATTTGTTCTTAAAATTTATCAATATATATTATTTTGAATACAACAAACTAAACACTCAATAAGAAATAATCTCAGCACAACTTATCCCATCATAACTAATCCCAACATAAATTATTCCAACATAACTTATCCAATCATAATGCATTTTCAAACCAAATGACCCCTAAGTATTCAATAGGTACATCTCATAATTAAGGTGTCCAAGTAAATTATATGGATAACTTTGAGTAGCTGGCGATGATTTAAGTCTTTTCATTTCAATGCATGCAGTTGCAATGTCTAATCATATATATATATATAAAGCTGAAACATAAAATCGATGATGTGGCGCTCTCTAAGGCCTCAAATCATATTTCTCTTTTTTTGTTATTTTTTGGGATTTTTCCTCATTTTAAAATACATAAAATATTATGAATTTATATTTTATTATTTCCTCATTAAAGAAAAAACATAAAACTAACATTTATGCCCACTGAAAGTAATCAGTTGCTCGCCATTAACTTTTAAAAAAAAAAAAAAAACAATAACTCACCATTAATGTTGCCCAAAATTTTCAAGCGGAAAAAAAACTCTTTCTCCTTCCCTATAATTAACATTTATATTTATTAATAGGTATTGATGTTATATTAGTATTAAATAGTAAACATTAGTGTTAGCACGGTTTTTTTCCCCAGAAAAACTGATTTCATTATCCTTCACCTTCCCACTAATTAATATTTATTAAAAGATATTAAATGTTGCACCTCTTCAAATTCTGGGGTTTCAATAAAATGGTAGTATAAATTTAGGAACAAAGCTCCAACAGCCCCATGTGCTAGGTGAAAAACTAATGATTCTATATTTCATCAGGTACTTCTAATTATTATTTTTATTAGATAATTATATCAACAAACTTATTAGTGGTTATACATGGTTCTAGGTGATACTATGATCTCTTCTTAAGATTTTCTTATGCATAGACGTTTATTATTATGATTTCTAAGCAATATATCCTTTCTTTGATTGTTAAGTATAATTTTTGCTGAGTTTGTTCCATCATTTGCAGAAAGTGAAAAGAAAAATGTATCAACAAGCTACAACAACTATTCAAATGGACTTCTTATCAAACTACTTATCATGAGTATCTCAAATATATCTTTTTGATTATGCTCGTAGATATAATTATTTAAGTATTTATAAGATGCAATTTTACTTACTACATGTCGTATATGTGTTTTGTTTCTTTTAGTTTGTTGGTTTAATTTTCTTTTTTATTCATTATTTTATGTAAAATTCTTTTCTTCTTTGTGTGTTTTCATAGATGATTACGAAAATAATAAATTGTTCATAAATAAGAACGTTGAAAGAAAACTGAACTCTCATCAGTGTATAAGCTTTAGTTTATTATTGTTTTCATTGATTTATTTCCCACAACATTTAGATATCCGAAGGCTTGATTTTAATTAGTTTTAAAAAATAATGGGAATAAAATTATATTTTCTTATGCACAAAATGATTTGCTGAGAAATGAAATCAAACTTAATTTTGACATATTTAAAGTTTCAAATTTAGTTCAAATTAAAAATAGTGAATTACGTTGAACTAGCTATTTTTAAATTTGAATAATCACATTTTAGTATGAGTTGAATTTGTATTTGTCTTTTACATGAGTGATTTGAATATAAGTTATTATCAATAGTTTAACAAATCAAAAAAACTTGAATTGAATTAGCACCACAATTTTTTAATTTCTCCAAATATATGATCGCTTGAAATTTAAAATTAATATCTATATATATTTATATATAGTTGGATATAGACAAAGTGATCTTACAACTCTATAATCAATAACCATATTTTTCTTTTTTTTTCCTCAATTTTTACCATTTTCCTATTTTGCTAATCTGTTTTTGTTATTAACAAAGAAATCAAAAGTCACTACATCAAATATTTCTCCTGACTATATGTTACTCATTTTTTTTCAATTACTCACTATTAACTATCACTTATTGTATTCAAGTCTCTTTAATGTGTTAGCACCTATCATTTTAATATAAAATTTTAACATCAATTAAATAATTACTCAATGGATTAGGGGAAGATAATTACTGTAAAAGATGAGGAAAGATTAAAGATGTTAGATTTCGAATAGGTAATGCGAATATTAAAGTAGAAAAAACTATTAAAATTTTGATTATTCAAAAATAAAGCACAATCTTTGAATAACAACAAGAATTAGGGAAATAAGAAAATAATGAAATTAAATAAATAAATATAAAAGGATCGAAAGAAGTAACAGTCCAGAAAAATAAAAAGAGGAAGTAGAATAAGAGAGTGAAAGAAAACGGAGATGATCACGAAGAAAATAATGAAAACTCGAGGGAAAGTAACCCATTTTCTAAAATAGAGCTTATTATTTAGGGTATGAACAAATGAGGAGGAGATTAGATACGAGAATAGAAAAAAAAGATTTTGAAAAAACTAATAATTAAAAAACTATATTAAAATACAATTCATTTCTACTTATATCTACCTTTACTTTTCATTTCATGCTTTACTTTATTTTATTAGAAGAAAATTTTTAATTTATATTATTGATTTTGTAAGGATATATATGGAATTATGGATGTATGTTATTATTTCGATTAAATTTCAGTAAGTTTATTTCTAAATTTATAATTTATAATTTATAAATATATATAAAGGAAGATTTGTAAAAGCTGATGTGGCACCTCTCATCATCCAAGAAAGCTATTTATCTATTTTTCAGATTTTTGACAATTTTCTCATTTTTTTGGTCATTTTTTGTGCATAAGAATAATCATAGGTCACTCTCTTAACTAGCCATTTTGTAAATTGTAACGGTTTACATTGATTGCTTAATTAAAAGGGTATCAAAAATGAAAAGTCCTGACCTATCATATTCCAACTGCTATAATTTCCTAGGAACTGTTACACCTGTAAATATACTCTTAAGGAGAAAAACATACAATATATATAAGTATATAAATGAGGAATAAATCTGATCAGCTTGAAACACATATATTGGAAGATCGGTGCAGTGCAAAATGTCGATGCTACATTGCAGTTTCCACATCCGCCAGTAATCATATTATGTTGGTTAGTATTGAGTCACAAAGTCATACATAAATTTCATTTAGAGCGTGCATGCTGCATAAGAAAGTTCTCGATTATTTTAATCCATATCTTATCCACTTTACTTATTATACTTTATTAGGATTCCAATGAATTTTGTTGTTCGGACTGAATTTTGCTACATAGATAACAATATTAGATCATGTGTTGTTCGGACTCTTTGAAATAGTCACCAATTGTGTGTTGGCTCCTCTAACAATAGTGCAAGTCTGAGCGATATAGATTCTCATGCTTGCTTTCTTATCGATCTCTTTTCTTATAAATGGAATTAAATAACATTGGTTGTTTATTTTGTTGTATTTAAGGAAGGAAATGAAAAGTTTGAAGACAATATGAAGAGGAGGATAACATATTCAGTGTGGGTGTTAATGTAAAAATATTGGTCAGACTTTGTCTATTCGAGGAAACTTATGACATCGTGAAAGTGATGATTGTGGATCAATTTAAGTGTAGCATGTATTGTTGAATGACCAATTTTTTTTTTTAATTAATCAGAAAAAGTGCAAGGAAGAAATAGATAAAGTAGGTGGAATGCATACAAATACAAATAAGATATGAGTGTATTTAATTGATTTATTTTCATTACTGTACTTTTTTTTTTACCTTTCAGTTTTAGTTTTTACTTATTGTTTGTCTTACCATCTAGAGTGAAAGGAATGGGGACGCGGAAACTTATGTGACCCACTAACATGCCTAAAGAATGTGGCCAAAACTAATTGCTTTGATTGTAAATGAAGTATTAGTTGATCTGGTCAGCCTATGGTCTGTCTGAGATTTAAATTATGTAAATCATACTGCTTTGTAAATGTTCCTTGATAGTTGATAAAATAGTTATTGTATCAATTTTCCTCATTTTTTCATTAATTTTAAATTTTCAACTTCTCATATATTGATTTAAATAATCTTTCAAAAATTATATTTGCGTTAATTCAATATTCGAAAACAAAAAATAATAAATTTAAAGATGTGTTTTCTACTATCGCGCAAAGCGCGAACTGATTCACTAGTAGTCAAATAATAGGGGACAGCTGACATGTCTTTTGATTTGATTTAAAACTCAATATATATTTTTTCCAAAACTTATGGACTAGACGCAGAAAAAAAAAAAACAAGACAAACAACAAAGATTCAGTACTGTTCTTCCTTTTTTTTTTTTTTTTTTCTTATTAAAGTATAATTACAAAAATAAAATAAAAATAATTGTAGCATGAGTGACAAAGACTATACTGTGAGTTAAAAAGTCAAAATAGTCACTTATCCTATTGACTTATATAAACGCGTCTCAGCGTTGCCATTCACGAATTATATTTGATACGAGTTAAGATTTTCAATAAAGAAATTTTAAAATATTAACAAATACTATATGTACATATAAATATAATTTTATCGATCTATATAAGATATACATCATATTTTTTCAATAAAAAGATATCAATTAACATCGTTTAAAGTCACGCACAATGCGTCTTGTGTGATCAACTAAATATCATATTAGTTATTATTTGAAAATAATGTCGATTTTTGTCTACGAAACCAAACAGTTCGTAAGATCTTATCAAGAAATTATTTTATTCACTTGTCACGTTGTGCAAAAATATTTTTCTTAAATAAAGTAGATAATTTTGTTATTTGCTTTTTGAATATTAGGCTAGTAAAGAATTTTTTTTTTTTCTCCATATAATTGACACTTCACAAAGGAAAAAAAATGTAGAGAGGAAATCGAAGATGTCTTGCAACAGCTTCTAACTTCTAAGAACTACAATTTGATAATTGACTATAGGGGTGTCAAAAATGAACCCAAATATAAGTAATTCGCTCAGAATTTTAAGGGTTGGGCTTAAGATAATTTGAAGGGAAAATTATATATAATAGCAAACTATTAATTCAAATTAAATGCTATAAATATAGTTTGATTTAATTGTACCTCATAGCAAACTATTGTTATTTCACCTCTCTCCTGGTGAATCTCGCTCGCCACTCTCGTTCTCTCCCTCGCCTCTCTCATTTTTTATACAAACGAAAGTGTATAAAGTGTTTGTGTTTGTATAAAGCGAGAGAAAATTGTATATATACATATATTTTCGTTCCCCTCTCTCCCCTCTCCCAGATCTCGCTCTCTCACTCGCCTCTCTCACTTTATACATAAAACGCAAATTGTATAAAATGTGTTTGTGTTTGTATAAAGCGAGAGAAAATTGTATATATACATATATTTTCGTTCCCCTCTCTCCCCTCTCCTAGATCTCGTTCGCCACTCTCCCAGATCTTGCTCTCTCACTCGCCTCTCTCACTTTATACAAAAATGCAAATGTATAAAATGCGTGAAAATTGTATATATACATATATTTTCGTTCCCCTCTCCCAGATCTCGCTCGCCACTCTCCCAGATTTCGCTCACTCACTCGCCTCTCTCACTTTATACAATTGATCTTTTTGTATATGTATACCAAAACAGATTATACAATTGCTTTATTTTGTATATGTATAGCGAAATATATATATTTATGTTTGCTATGGAGCGCAATTATGCAAACTTTGCTATAGCATACAAATATGAATTTTGTGTTTGCTACATATGAAAGTTGCTCTAATTTGAATTGGGTTCAATCTCAACTCATTTAAGCCTAACCAATTTTAAGAGAATTCTCAATTGAGCCCAATTCAATTCCAATTTCAACCCGTTTTAAAACTATTTACTAAGATATGTTCCTATATCAAAGGTATAAATTATTATCTATTTAACATCTTTTAGGATTTATCTATCCATTTGTTACTTTTTTTAAAAAAAAATCTTGACTGAAATTCGCATTGTGATTATAAAAGTTAAATATCACTATGTTAAAATTATTGAGATTAATCGGGCTAAATTGGGTGGGTCAAGACCCAACCAGTTTTTTAGCCCATTTGAACCCAACCCATTTGAGCCCAAACTAAATTTGGGCGGGTCAAGACCCAACCCGATTTCTATTTCAACCCATTTAATATCTTCAATTTCAACCCAACCCGCCCATTTGACACCCCTAATTGACTAGTATGGAGGTTACACAGTCGTGTAGGTATGTAGATAAAAAGGTAATAAGTTAAACATATTTTATCGAAAAATTATATTGTATATATAAAAAATTATGATGTGTGTATGAGTTTTAATTCTCGAGAAATAAAAAGCATCACCAAATGGAGATTAATATTACATATGAGTTGAATTCTATTACTTCCTTCGTCTCATTTTATGTTGCATCCTTTTCTTTTTAGTTCATTACAAAAAAAAAATGTCACCCGATCATAATCAGAAATAATTTAACTTTAAAATTCCCCTTTTACCCTTAATGAAATGAATCTCCACCACATAAATATCCAAAAATATTTTAGATTATAAGTTTCAAAAGTCTTTCTTTTTTTCTTAAACACCGTATCAAATCAAATAGTATTACGTAAAATGAAACGGGAAAAATAGATTATATAAGAGCAAAGTAAGAATTTTGGTTGTTGCGTTGTCGGTCATTTTCCTAGAAGACTTTTCTCACAACTTTTTTTTAATTAAAAAAAAAACGACGTTTCTTGAGTTATAAAGCAAATGAAGAGAGTTAGCCCCCCTCTTATTTAATTTTTTTATTTGGTATTCGTTGTTTATATTAAAGTCTGATTATTTTATATTTGTATCACATAGAAACTATATTTAAGAAGAGAACACTTTCTATCAATAATTTTTTCATACTCAAAACTTCTGATTAAAAAATAATAATTTCATTCGATACATCACCTTCGTTGGTAGACCCTCTTATTTAACTTGATGGTACACTAAAAGAGTCATTGAATACGTCATTTAAGAGTACGAATATTTTGCACCACTATTTCTAGATATTTTAGGATAAGGTAGTCCTACAACTTAAAAAAAAATGGAGGATGGAAAGGGAGAAATAAGAGAGAGGATTATGGAAATCGAATTCAAATTAATAAAATAAAAATTCAGATTGTTAAATAATTGAGCTATTAAGATCTTCGTAATATGATAATCTACATGTTGAATATATTATGCTATTATTATTTTATCCCACAAGTTCTTGTCATCTATTCTAATTACCCTTTGTGTTTAGATGTATTAATGATTTGAAATATTATACGTTCTTCATTATCATGCCATGTAGAAAGTTAAAATTAAGAAACTATCAAACAAAAATCATTTTTGAAATGAATTTAAAAAAATAAGTAAAATAAATTAAAACGAACTCATAATTAATTACGTGGCACGGCGGCTGAAACAACTGATAAGTGACCGTTTGACATTCTGTACATGCGTTAAATGATGGGCCATTAACTCCATGCACGTGGTATAGGTTTGTCTGATTAAACAAAGACTAAAAATTTACTATCAATTGAGAAATAAATTTATTTATTTTATAATTTATAATTTAAAAGAACTTGAGAATTTTTTGTAACTATAAATCATTTTAAAATAGTTTTTAATTATTTTCTTCTGCTTATCATAATATTAGAAAATGTAAAAAGTACCTAAATAATTACTCAATTATGGGTGTAGTTAGTTTTCAAGATATTTCATTTTTTCAATTAGTTTTTATGTTTTCCTTTAGAAAATTAAATATGATACTTAGTTTTGATTAATATTTTAAAATTATATTGACATGAGAGAAACTTGTGACTTCTTGTAATGACCCTAAAGGTCATTTTTGAAATTTTTCATAAAATGACCGTTTTACCCCTCCCGATAGTTGCCCCGAGTCCTAATTGTTGTATTTTCGAAGTTGGTTTGAAGGAAAATTGATGAAAAGTTGAGTTTTTGGAAAGTTGAGTTTTTAAGAGTTAAAGTTTGGTTAAAAGTGCTATTTCGAGTCATTTGGAGTTTCGAGACTCGAATCGGATTTCCATCGATTCCAGCAGTTTTAGAATGTCGAAACGGGTCTATGAGAATTTACGGAGTCGAATTTGGAGTTAAAACGAAGATTTGAGGTCCTAAGTTGCAAAAATTGTGAAATTTTGATCAAGAGTTGACTTTGGTCAACAAACGAGGTTCCGGTGCTCGAAATGGAATTCCGAGGGCACCGTTGGATTCAGGGGGTGATTCTAAGTCTAGAATGAGTCTTGGTTGAATTTTTAGAGGCCCCGAGTGCGTTTCGAGTTTTTGAGCCTAAAGTTAGTTTCTTGACGCCTTATCGGATACCGGGTCAAGGAGACCTCGAATTCAAATTCCGACGATTTCATTGAGTCCGAAATGTCATTTTCAAGCTAGTAGCATATTTGGTTTGTGTTCGGGAAGTGCCAAATGAGTTTTGGGTGAGCTTTTAAGCTTCTTGGATGCTTTGACACTATTTCAGCAAATTGTGGCAACTAAAGGGTTCATTATTAGTTTTAAAGGTCGAAAAATTATTCCGAAGGTTCTGAAATTTTGAGCATGAATTATAGGACTTATCTGCAAATTTTGGTGCATTTTCGCTAACCCGAGATTGGACTTTTATCGCAAATAAGAAATAATTGTTTACCGAGTAGAAATGATATTTGACTGGGCAAACGAGCATGAAATTGAGCTCCGATTGAACGAGCAGGTCCGTATCATTATTTAAGACATTTACAAAAAAGAATCGGGTCATTTCACTATCGTATGAGGAAATTACGGCCTTTTTAGTGAAAGATTAACTGCTGTTTTTCTGGTGCATAACAGCCATGTACTGTTATAAAAATCTCAGACTGTGTTCATTTGGTATTTTGAGCATATCGGGAGTTCTAGAGATCGGAATGGAGTGATTCTTACGGGTTTCTTCTTGAATTAATATGAGGGTTAGTATTCAATCTTCAATTCGACATTTTCTCATAATTTCTTTATCTGGTTTTTTTTCCTATCCGTAAATCTCTTGGGAAAAATTGGGGTTTTATCGATTTGGACTCCCTTTTTGATGAAAAAGGTATATTTACGATCCTTATGTTATGGGTAAACTGATTTTAACATAAAATTATTGATTCATCGATTATTTTCATCATATTAACCGCGTACAATTTGGACTTTCCCGGTAAAGTTAAAGTTTGATAAATTGAGAATTTCAAGGTCGATCTTAACTCCGTTTTTGATGAAATTTCATATTTGAACTTATCTAAGCATGGGTAAGATGTTTTTCAAGAGATATTTCATTTTCGAGTCGGGGTTTCGGATCCGAATATTTTAGGCTTCTTCAAGAACGTGGATTTTCCTTCAAATTGAGTTTGTGAATTGATTTCAACTCCGTTTTCAAATTGGTTTTCACCATTAGCTTCCAAATACTTTAAGGATCATTTTACATCAAAAATTTCCAGATTTGGGTATCGTTTTCCGGTATGAGACTTTTGGACCGTTTTGCCCTTTTTCCCTAAATTTCTTGATTTTGGTGTCATTGGACTCGAATTGTGATTGTGAATAATTGTTTGAATAGATTATCGTGATCCGGATTATACTCGGAAAGGAAAGGCTCAAGTCAAGTAACTTTTGGAGTTCGTTTTAAGGCAAGTGGCTTCCAAACTTTGTAAAACTCTTAGACTACGCATGACTACTTTCCTAATTGTGTTGGGGAGTAATGGGGATTGAGGATGGGTTTTATTTGTTGATTGAAATTGTTGTAAATGAAAGATGGGGAATAAAACGAGCTAAATGTGTTATATGTGACTTGAATTTGTTGAATAAGTCATGTGATAACTGATATTGAGGGGATAGAAGAGCATGAGTAGGCTATGATTGATACAGACATTGATATTGAGACAGGTGATGTGTAATACTATGATGTGGTCGTGATATGGTTGTGATTGAGACAGGTGATGTGTAATACTATGATGTGGTCGTGATATGGTTGTGATTGAGACAGGTGATGTGTAATACTATGATGTGGTCGTGATATGGTTGTGATTGAGACAGGTGATGTGTAATACTATGATGTGGTCGTGATATGGTTGTGATTGAGACAGGTGATGTGTAATACTATGATGTGGTCGTGATATGGTTGTGATTGAGACAGATGATGTGTAATACTATGATGTGATCGTGATATGATTGTGATTGATGACATGTGCATATTCATTATTCATCCCATGTGTGAACTATCTGTTGCATGAGTTCTGAGACACTGATATGAGGATGGATGGATATGAGACACAGTTGAGACTAGCTCCGGCTAGCGATTTGGATGCCGATGGGATCTGGTTCCGGCGGTGATACATGGTCCATGTGTGGCCCCCATGGGTTCTGATTTGAGTATTCAGCGCGGACTGATTACGTCAACAGATGTGTATCGTAGGACAGACATGCATCACGACTACATGACATCATTATTGCATTTTGCATCGCATTTGCCTTATCTTTGTCTGTGATGTGTGGATTGTATCGGTTTACCCTTCTTATGTGGAATTTGATCTACTTGCTCTTATTTGTTGATCTGAGGTTGATGAGGATATACTGTTGGTTCTGGCTGTTGAATATGATCTGTTTAGTATAGGTTGGTTGGTTTGCTGCTAGATTGAAGTTTCGGTGGTTCGGTTGGGATTGAAAGGAGTTGTTTGTAGCTGCTAGTTTTGCTTAGTTTAGAGTTACTTGCGAGTACCTGTGGTTTTCGGTACTCACCCTTGCTTCTACACAATTGTGTAGGTTGACATCTCTCTCAGATTCGGCTTAGTATTTTCTTTAGCAGATTGAGCTTCGGGACATACTCGAGAGGTAGCGGTTCATTCCAGACGTGCCCTTGAGTTATCTTTACTTTCAGTTTTGTTCTATTCGAGAACTATACTCTGAGACTTGTATATTTTTATTCGAATTCTGTATTTAGAGGTTTGTACATGTGACAACCAAATTCTGGGTAGTGTTGAGTCTTAATTAAAGTCTTCCGCTTATTTATTATCTTTTATTCTCGTATTTCTACTTCTCTATCGTTGTGGTTGGGTTAGGCTGACGTGTCCGGTGGGAAATGGACACGTGCCATCACATCCGGATTTGGGGTGTGACACTTCTAGAATTTTTTTGTTTAATTTTTATGATGTTAATCTATACAATTTAGTTTTGAGACTTAATTAAATTGACTTTTTATAAACAAAACATAATAACTAATTTGTGACGGAGAGACGGTTACTTTTTCTTTTAAATCTTTTTTAGTTTTGTTTCCAACCGCCCTATTCTTCCATTTTGATTTTCTGTTTTTTTTTTTTTTGTCTACTATAAACTCCTTCATTATTCGACAATTATACCTTATAAATGGAGATTTTTTAAATTGTTTATTCTAGTATTTATTGAAATATTTTGATGCAGTATGTAAACGATTATTACAAGAACAAGAACAGCAATAGCTTATGTAGTATTTTATACTCTCTTTTTTTCTATTATTGTTAGTTTAGGTAAAAATTTGACTTTCATAAGTAAAAGAATATGCATGGTGAGATTTTTATTTTAACATTTTTGTTATAGTGTTGATATATGTACTTGTGTTTTTCCTACTTTTACTAAAAAAACTTAGTGGTGTTTTGATATGTTTTAACTCTTAATTTAATTATTTTGAATATTTAAGATTTGTAAAACACAAGAAGATAAAATTTATAAATTTTATGTTTGTTTCATCTTATGAAAGAAAAAAATAAAAATAACTTAAATTTCACAAAATATACTTTTTGATTACTTTCTAATATGAATATTAGCAAAAATTAAATCATAAATTTAGTAATACGACTATGCGAAGCGCGTATAAATTCATTAATTTTATATAAAAAGAAAAGAACTACTCCCTTTGTTACATTGTATTTGGCCCTGATTAAAAAAAAAAGAGATGTTTTATTTTACCTGTCCATTTTAGTAGATGAAGAAACCTTTATTACTTTTTTTTTCAAACTATCCTTAGTAGTATTAAATAACTACATAAAGTTAATTAAAAGCATCACTAATAAAAATAGTTTATTAAAATACATTCCTAATTAAAATTTCTTAAAATTTATCAGATTAACAAAGATCAAATAATATAAAATAAAGAAAATACGACTCCACCACGACACTTCCTCGCTATTAAAATCAACACTCTATCTATCTACCACTTGTAGAGCAAGTTGTTCATTTCTTTGGTCCATACAATAATTGCAATCCGTACGTGTCCCTCACACCTTCAATTTATGCATTCAAAATCTTATTATAAATAGAGCCCAAAAATGCATCAGTTTCTTCATCCCTCAATTTTCATATTTCATAAGTACTAAGTTTTGAACAAAAAAAAAAGAATTAAGAAGAATGGGTTCCAAGGCAATTATGTTTCTTGGTCTTTTTTTGGCTATTTTCTTAATGATAAGCTCTGAGGTTGCTGCTAGGGAGTTGGCAGCTGAGACTTCCAATGGTAAGCATTTCTTTTCATTTGTTCCCTCTCTTAGGATGTGTACGATAAAAAAAATGTTTTTCATGAAAAATATTTTGTAAGAAAATAAGTGACTTTTTTATTTACTTTTTTGTGTTCAGTATTGTGATATAATCTAGACATATATATAATTGGTGGGATGAGGATGAAGAAGAAGATAAATATGTTTGATCATAAAATTTGTCTACTTTTTGAAAATTATTGGAAACAAAATCCCAAAATTTCAATTAATAATGCTATAGTTTAATCATGACACTTAATATACATTCCTTTTGTTTCATTTTATATGTCTCAATTACTATGCATAAAGTTTAAGACTATACCATAAACTTTCCAATCTTTGCTAAACTAAAGGTGTGTAAATTATATTATAAATGTCCTATGAGTTTTGTGATCTTATGTTACATTGAAATTTAAAAATATTACAATTAATTATATATTTTAGGAAAAGGAGTACTCATTTTGAAATATAATAAAAAGGAAAGTACGACATATAAATTGAAGCTCAATTTAGAGACTAGTCATGACTCATCGTACGTGTTAGCTAGTTTAATTAATCTTCACAATTCATCGATGCAGCGGTAAACGTTGATGGACATTATCATGGTGGCGGCTATGGTAAGGGCTATGGAAAACCTAAGAAATGTTATAGTTGCTGCAAAAAATACAAATATGGATGCAAAAAATACTGCTGCTCTTATGAAGAATATGTGGCTGCCCAGACTCACAACTAAATAATTAATTATGTGTATTATTATTGTAAACTTTTGAAATTAAGTGACAAGATAATAATAATCTTGCTACTTAAGACCCTTTGCTTGTAACAAGTATGAATAAAGCCATTCATTTACTATGAATGGTTGGTCATGATGTAATGTTTTGTTGTACAATATATCATATTGTGTTAAAAATGTTTCCCTAATGTTAAGATTTCCTTCTTATTTTTACTTAAGTATTCTATCATCCTTTAATCATATCTTTGTTACATAGCGTTTTACTCGATCTAAATTTTTTACTGTAAAACCAATTTATTTAACGCGTCTCTAATTAAGGATATTGAACATCGAGGGGAAAATTTAAAATATTTAATTTTCTTGTTATTTGATAAAGTAAGGAAAACAATGCAGAAAAAAGAAACAACTTGTTCTTTTCTTTGTATAATATTTTTTAAAAATATAATCACAGAAGAAATAAAATTAAAGCATGGGGGACAAAAGACTAATAATGTCAAAATCATCACTTATTTTTTGATTTCTAATGAACACTCTAGTCAGGGGTGAAATCGAAATTTTATGGAAACATCACAACATATAAACAAAAATGAACACATGAGTAAATTTTAATGATTCAATATATGATACAATGTAGTAGCTTTTTTCGACGAAGGAGAGTCAATTAACACTCTTAGATAAGGATGGTTACATCATTAATATTACGATCACCAGTAGGGACAAATTTACCTTAGACTCGCAATGCCATCTAACTATTAGTCACGCATGGAGAATATATTTTCTTATGCACACGATCAACTAAATAAATATTGTATTATTTAATAGAAAAGATTATATATATATATAACTCACATGATTATGAATCAGGGAAAAGATTAAATAATTTTCGTCATGTTGTGCAAAAATATATATTTCTAATCTTATTAATATTACGTTAGTGGGAAACCTTTTTTTGGGTTATTTATTATTTCTATCTATATTTTGTGTGTATATATATATATATAATCATGTATAAAGTTGAACAAGTAGACACACTATTTCTAGATATTTTAGGATAAGTTTTTTTTATTATTTAATATGGCTGTTGGACAGCTTTTATTATTAATTTTAATAAAAAAAAGTATTTTTTTAGGATAAGGTAGTCCTACGAGTTAGCATATTTTAAATTACTTTTTTGCATTACTATCCAAAAATATACTATTAACACGATGATTTATTATCGAAATATATAATACCCATCACATGCATATTATTTTTTAAAGTTATTTTAATGTTGTTTGATTATCTACTGTTAATCTTTGTTTTTAGTTTGTTTTGTCGGTCGATGTACCTAAGCCACTTGGTCATATTGATGTGATATATTTACAAATATTTTTTCGAAAAAATAAGTGATTTTTTATTTATTTTTATGTTTTTTATATGTAAGCAAAAAGTATAATCTCAAAATCATTTGTATATAATTAGAATAACTAATACAACAGGAGAGGTAGGGGTCAAGCAAGGTAGGGATGAAGATGAAATATAATGTGTTGAAGGATGAAAATGACATAATCAATGATATAAAGTTAACATTTGACCATAAATTTCAAAATATTCTTGGCAAATATTATTTGGGTGAAATTTCACCATGTGTTTGGCCATAGTATTTGGGAAATATATTTCACTTTTTTAGAAAAATATGATTTATACCCATAAGTTTTAAAAACTATCAAAATTAGCCATAAGTTTGTATTACAAGTCAATTGAATCTTCGTTGCAACAATAACAAAGTGTCCATGACACTAGAGAGCAATGTGGTAGTTTGGAGTAAGTGCAACAAGCATCATTCCATACATCGTGAGTGAAGTAGACAAAGCACATGACTTTGTTACCCTGAGCCGATTGTTCATCATTTCCATCAACAACCATATCATCATTTAATATTCATTGAATATTTCATCACTACTTTGGTGTTCACGTGAAAAATTATGTAATACGACACAAACAACTACTATAGAGGGTGTTTTTTGTAAAAGATAAAAGTTTGGGGTAAAATTTTAATTTTCAAAAGATCCCAAATAATAAGATTTGGCCCAAATACTAGAAAAAACTAGTATTTGGGAATTTGAGATATTTGCCAAATAATGGTAAATTGTATGAACAAATACTATTTATCAAATTTTTTACCAAATATTATTTAAAAAATCTATGACCAAACGAGTCCAAAATATCACATGTAGAACTTATTTTCTTTGCTTTCAGTCTTACACTCAAGAAGTAATTTTCCTCAATTTTTCGTATTTTTCGATACACAGTGTGAAAGCAAGACTGAATAATGTTGACAAGTGACATGTTGACATCTTATGCTGCATTATTGTTAGTTATTGTCACTTATCCTTTAATTTGTAGACTAGAAACCGCATGCACCTACGTAATATAAAAGATTGCCACGAACTTTATTTATAAAAAAATTACATAATATATAAGAGATTATAATGATTATGACATTTAATCAATTTGAAATTATGAATAAAGATTAATGGAGGGTTGTGAAGATATAGAAGCTACTAATTACTGTATTAGCTATAATATTTTATGATACTTGTTTTAAATATCCATAAATAATATACCTCGTTAAAATTTTACTTAAAAAAATTATGATATAGTTTTTAAATTTTAAATTTTCAAGTGATTAATTTGGTAGCTTGAGCAGTAATGGAGGGTGGTTGGGGGTGGGGTGCGC
>NW_026028480.1:243543-250373 GCF_019186545.1 Solanum stenotomum | reverse complement strand
GGGGGGGGGGGGGGGGGGGGGGGGGGGGGGGGTCTAAGAAGACCTAGTCAACTTAATTGATTAGTGAGTGATTGACATTTTGCCACTTGGAATTAGGGGTGCTCACGGTTTGGATAAATATCGATCCAAATCGAAAAATTAAACTAAATCGATAAAATAAAATCGATTTTATTTGGATTTGGTTTGGTTTGATTTTAGATTTTTAAAAATCGGTAGTATTTGATTTGGTTATGGTTTTATTCAAAAAATTTGAAGAAATAACCAAATCAAACCAATGAATTATATACATATATTTTGTTAATATACATACTTAATATATATATTGTTTTTATAAACAATTTTAAAGATCTTATATCTGTTTTCATTAAAATTTCTTTATACTTTACTTATTGAAAGCAAGAATACTCAAGGTGAAAACATTTATCTTATCGATTTCATGTAATATGAGTGTCTGTGACAATTCTTTGTGGAACTAAAAATGTTATTGTTTCTTCCTTCTAGGCCAATATAGTGAATTTTAAAGTTTTATTGATAGTAAATTCAGTGATCGAAAGTTCGGTAATTTAAGTCATTGTAACTATTTTTTGTTTTGAATGGATTGTTGTCACTTTTTTCACATTTTGAATGAATTGTTTCTTTTATTTTTGTGTATGATTAATAACCGAACCAAACCAAACCGAAATCGATAACCACCAAACCGGTAAATGTATATTATATTTGGTTTGGTTTGGTTTTGATAATTTTAAAATCGATTAAGTTGATTTGATTTTGATTTTGATTTTGACCAATAA
Organism: Solanum stenotomum; assembly: GCF_019186545.1. Taxonomy (NCBI): domain Eukaryota; kingdom Viridiplantae; phylum Streptophyta; class Magnoliopsida; order Solanales; family Solanaceae; genus Solanum; species Solanum stenotomum. The sequence goes on along the minus strand of NW_026028480.1, from coordinate 249,582 downwards.
CCGATCCAAACCAACCCTTGAACACCCCTACTTGGAATTATTAATAAGTCAACTAATAAGTCATTCACCTTTAATTTATCGAACAATAAATAGCAACTATAACATGGCATTTAATTAGTAGCTGTTATATACTCTTCCAAACTCTATCTATTATTTATTCACTTTGTCCTATTTTTCTTTTATTCAACTTTACATTAATAGTGTGTTTAGTAGGTATCAAAACATTTTATAAATTTTTAATTTGAAAAATATTATTTCAACAATATTTATATATGGTTCGATAACACAAGGATGGAGATGAAATGGTCTCGCCGTGAACGTATGGGAGGGACGTGGAAGTGGGCTTTTTGGGAGCCGGGGTTGATGTGAGTTGGAAAGGGGATGCAACGGTGGAAAGGAGACAATCAAGATTTTATGTCATTTATAAAATTTGTTTTTCTTATTTTTACAAGAAAAGTCATGATTTAAGTTTCACATATAAGTCACATAAAAAATCTTTGCAGGTAATTTAGAAAATACTGAAAAGTAACAGAACATGATACATTTAATTAGGGATAAGAGTTTGAAAAATACCCTAATTTTGGTCGAATTTGTTGTTGCGATACTAAACTTTCATGAGGACCTATTACCTCCCTAGACTATTTAATACCGTATTTTACAACATATATATTTGCCCACGTGGACATAAAAAATAATGCAAACTTATAAAGAGTAATGTGTCCACGTGGGCATATATATATATATATATATATATATATATATATATATATATATATTTAAAATACACTATTAAATAGTTCAGGGGGTAAAAAATACGGTATTAAATAGCCTAGGGAGGTAATAGGTCCTTATGAAAATTTAGTATCGCAACAGCAAATCCGACCAAAATTGGGATATTTTTCAGACCCTTATCACATTTAATTACCTTGGTAATTTTAAAAATCATTAGGTTATCGATATACATAACTTAAATGCTTTCTATCAATATTTTCCAGGATAAGGTTTGTCCTACAAGTTGAGCAAATATTTTATTTTAATTATTGCATAATAATCCGACAATACATCAACATTTAATGTACAATTTCCCCACAAGAGCCGTCGTCTACTAATTTGTTGCCAAAAGGATTTTGGAGATCTTATTATTATAATGATGTGTACAAAATATTTACAGAAATTTTAGAGATTAGTGGTTAACAAAAATTAATCTTAGAATAAAAGTTAGCTAATTTGGAATTTGGCAAGCCTAGATAGAAGGTCGAATTGCGCTAATATCCGATTATCTCAATCGTACTACATAAAAACTTGCAAGTCTATTCATTTTAGAATAATTTCAAACATGCAGGGTTTGAAGTTATGGTAAATCAAACCAAAATTCAAACAAACTGTTTTAAGTTTTATACGGTTGACACTGAAGCACATATGATTGAAGTTCAATTATTTTGAACTGAAGTTTAGTCATCTTATCTGAACTTTTAACCATATATATATCTAAATTTTAGCTTTTTCAGTCTGAAGTTCAGATAATCTTGCCTAAAATTCATAAACATATGATTGAAGTTCAGCTATTTTGTTAAATTTTAGATTAAAATATCTGAACTTCAATCATATTTTATCTGAAGTTATTTCAAAGTGAATAAACACGGTAACAACAAAAATGATGTGATTATATAAATTATTTTTAAACTGACGATATATATAACTTAAACTCGGTTATATTAATGAGCCCAATAATTGTGAAGTCTTCACCTGCCAAAAGCACATCCCATAAATGCACCTCTCACACCTTCAAATAATGTCCTTCCCCTACCATTTGTAATGCATTTAAATCTTACTATATAGAGAGACCAACTATACATAAGCTTCACCATCCTATACATAATTTCAAGTATCATAGTTAAGTTTAGTGGGTAAAATGGGCTCTAAGACATTTATGTTCCTTGGCCTTTTTTTGGCCATTTATGTAATGATAAGCTCTGAGGTTGTAGCTAACGAGTTTACTGAGACTTCAGAAGAGAAGTGTAAGAATCCTCTCATTATTTGTTCCTTTTATGGTTGTGTTTGGTACGAAGGAAAATGTTTTCGCTGAAAAATAATTTATTAGAAAATATTTTCTTTGAAACATAAATGTACTTATTATAATATTATTTAAGGTACGTATATGTTTTACCCGTAAGAACGTATGTTTTTATAATCATAAAAATGTCATGACATATTCGAGATCACAAATTTTTAAAATAGGTTAATGGCATAACATTCTTGTTTACACAATTGATACAGCAAAAAAATCCAATAACAAGAATGTAGTACATGAAGACCAATTTGGTGGCGGATACCCCGGCGGTGGCGGTGGATACCCTGGCGGTGGTGGTGGATACCCCGGTGGTGGTGGTGGATACCCTGGTGGTGGCGGCTACCCTGGTGGTGGCCGCGGTGGTGGTGGCTACCCTGGCGGCGGTCGTGGTAGAGGCGGATATCCCGGTGGCGGCCGCAGGGGATACCCTGGCGGTGGTCGCGGACGTGGTGGATATCCTGGCGGCGGACGTGGTGGCGGTGGATACCCCGGCGGTGGACGTGGTGGCGGTGGATACCCTGGCGGCGGACGTGGCGGCGGTGGTGGTGTAGGATATTGCCGCAATGGTTGTTGCAACGGCAATAACTATGAGTGCTATAGTTGCTGTTAATTATGGGGAGCAATAAATATTTGTAATGGCAAAGATGTAATACTAGTGATTAAAACTCTTCCTACTTTAATTTAATTTCTACAACTTTTTGTAAGAATTATGAAATAAAAAGTCATCATGTATGTAACGTTTGTTAATTATGCTATGCTGTGAGACAATATTTTCCCTAATTTGGTGTTTCTTTCTCAATTATTTAATCAGATATTATGTCGTTCAATTTGAAGAATGATAAGTCGAAATTATGGTATTAATAAAAAATTTATGAAAAAAGAGAAGTCAATTGAGACATTAATATGATATATAATTGCGACATTTTTTTGAAAATTGAAGTCATAAGCTTTTACTCTATATATCATACCAACTTACTATGACGAATGCTATCGAAATCAAACTTAAAACTATGATTACACCAAATTAGTTAATTTGATATGATAGTATAGTATTTTTGAAAATCGAGAATCGAAATTTTCAATATCATGAACACCTAGACTAAAGGAATTGGTAAATCCAATTTTGACTATAATCTATATATCCTTATAAATAAACCAAAGAACGACAAAATTAATGCCACCATTTATTAAAGTAAGTAATCCCACATAACATTAATTCTCAGTAAGGCGTGAAAATCTTCATATTATTACCAATGGTATAATATAATAATAAACTGAATTATCAAGACGATCAGAATTCTTTAGACTTTGATCTTCAGACGTAATACACAAAGACGAACAAAATTCTCCAGATTCTGATCTTCAGACGTAATACACAGATGACTTCTCCAAATTCTGATCTTCAGATGTAATACACAGATGACTTTTTCAAAGTTTTATCACCCGCTTTGATACCATGAAGATATTCACTATGAATTATAAGAACAATAGAATTGGAAAAGAAGAAAGTATTTGTTATTTTTCCTTTTTAAGCAATAGATATATAATGACTAAATCCTATGTATTTATATTTTCCTAACTAACTAACTTACCTAACTTTTTGGTAACTACGTACCTTCTAACTAACTTCTTGAAGTAGTCCTAACTAACTCTAAACACTGTCCTTCTTTTTTAACTATCTCATTACAAACACTCTGAGGTTGGAAGAGGGGTGGATGAAGGCGAGGGGGATGGAGGGAGGGGGGGGGTGTTGAGAGCCGGTCGGAGCCTGGGTTTCGAGAGGAGGTGTGGTGCATGGTAGGATAGGGACGTAGAGACGAGGATGAACTAAAGAGAGACAATCAACTTAGAATAACACTAATATAAAATTTATTTTTTCTACTTTTTCATCATGTATACCATTTTTAGAGAATATAAGTCACTTACCTTTTTTTTGATAAAATATTTTTAGAAAATTTTGACAATGAACACAAAAGAGTCACATGACTATGTCTATTGCAATGCAATATATTATATTCATTTTTGTATGATATAAAATACCATTTCCCCACAAGAGCCGTCGACTACTTTGCTAACAAAAAGATTTTGGTGATCTTATAATGTGTCCAAAATGGATAATGAACCCACATAAATTAAATACGTACAGTTGAGTAATAATGTTTTGTATTTTTGAAGGTTTGATTCAGGGCCGGCTCTATGCTTTGGCAAATAAGGCTTTTGTCTTAGGTCCCCAAATTTTTGGGGCCCCAAATTTTATCAAGAATAAATTATGTGTTAAAATTTCTATAGAACTAATTGATTATTTATGATAAAAAATATAATTTTTTTTAAATTATATTATTTTACCCACTTTAACATCTTTTATACTTTGTTAAAAATAAGAATTAATAATGAAAAGTGTTGAACAAAGTGAATTACAATTATTTTTTAATTTCTTTTTTAATTTTAGTTTCAGGCATTACTACAACCATATTAAAATGGGTATACCAAGTCATCAACTTCTTGCATCAAATTCTATGGTTCTAACTCTTATCTTTATTTAATATTTGTCAACTTATTACTTATATAATTATGTTAACAATTCATATAATAATTGCCTCACTGAAAGGATGTTTTTCAATGTTGAGTTGATAAAATCTTACCTAAAACTAATTACTGAAAAAACAATATTAAAATACTAATAATTTTCATCTACATAATGTAAGAAAAATAAATTTTGAATTAATACGTACATGAAGTTTGTTTATATTTTAGGCCCAGAATCAAAATTTCTCTTTAGGCCCCCAATCACGTTGAGCCGCCCTTGGTTTGATTGGATTTAATCATTGAAAATTATTGAGATTGATATTAGTAGGTTCAATGTCAAATTTAATTCCTTGTTCATCTATCAGAAACTTTTGGATAATATATTCTAAAATTAAAATACAATTTTTATACTAAAATCACGATAATCTGTCCGATAGATGTCTTAATCTATCGATCCAAATTTAAAGATATCAAATTAGACTTTTATGGAGATAAATATGTATCAGTTTAATTTGTTACATGTAAGTTTAACTTAAATATAATGCAACAAATTATATATAGTACTTGTCATGTGTATGAACTCAAATGTGAAATCTTCACTAAATTTCTTCAGCTGCCGACTGAATATTGGTCCACACATTAATTCCATAAATGCATGTTCCCGCTCTAGGGGCGGATCTAGAGTTTCGAGCGTGAATTTTCAGAAACGTAATAATTTTTACATAAATCTTATATTTATATTAAAACATTTATTAATTATATATAAAATATTTGTTGAAAATTTAATAACAAAATAAGTTCTTAGTTCAATGGTAGAAACGAAACCTACTTAAGTTTTCAGTGAGGGTTTAATACTTTAATTCCTCTTGGGTACTTATATTAAAGTCCTCTTTTAAAATAAAAAATAAAATATTGAGATCCTTAAAAGCTCATAAACTTTAAATTCTGAATTTGCTTCTGCCTACGTCCAAATAATATTCTCTCTTCAATCATTTTATCCATTCAAATCTTTCTATAAATAGAACCCAACAATCTCTCAATTTCTTCATCCTTTAATTAATTCAAATATCATAAGGGAAACAAAAAAATGGGTTCCAAGGCATTTCTGGTTCTTGGCCTTTTTTTGGCCATATTTGTAATGATAAGTTCTGAGGTTTTAGCTAGGGAGTTGGCTGAGACTTCCACCACTACTTCTGAAGAGGATTGTAAGTATATCCATTCAGCATAATATATTTTTATAATTTATTTCGAAAATATTCGTTATCGTTTGTTTTGGCTGGTATGTTGTATATATATTTCTCCTGTCTCTTAGATTTGTTGTTCTTGAGCTGAGGGTCTCCTGGAAACAGCCTCTCTACCTCTACGAGGTAGTGGCAAGGTCTGCGTACAATTTACCCTCCCCAGACCCCACCTAGTGGGATCTCACTGGGCATGTTGTTGTT